>NC_045447.1:39677696-39702650 GCF_002776525.5 Piliocolobus tephrosceles | reverse complement strand
TCTTTCTTTCTTTCTTTCTTTCTTTCTTTCTTTCTTTCTTTCTTTCTTTCTCTATCTCTCTCTCTCTCTTTCTTTTTTAGATGGAGTCTCACTGTGTCGCCAGGCTGGAGTGCTGTGGCGCAATCTAGGCTCACTGCAACCTCCGACTCCCTGGTTCAAGCGATTCTCCTGCCTCCCTGAGTAGCTGGAATTACAGGCACGCATCACCACACCCAACTAATTTTTGTATTTTTTAGTAGAGACAGGGTTTCACCATGTTGGCCAGATGGTCTCGATCTCCTGACCTCGTGATCTGCCCGCCTTGGCCTGCCAAAGTGCTAGGACTACAGGTGTGAGCCACAGCGCCTGGCCCCTTACCTGTATTTTCAATGAATTAATATAAATTACTTTAACTAATAATTATATGTTGACATAAATTACTGCTTTATAATTAATATATTAATGGTTATTAATTAACATGTTACTTCTTTTTCTGTATATGTTTTATTTTTTATTGACATAGTAGTTGTACATATTTATGGGGTAGAGGTGATATTTTGATACGTGTACACAATGTTTAATGATGAAATCAGGGTAATCAGGATATCTATCACCTCAAACATTTTTCTTGGGTTGGGAATATTCCAATTCTCATAGCTATTTAGAAATATGCAATAAATTATTGTTAACTATGGTCTCCCTATTGTATTGTCGAAATTAGAACTTACTCCTTCTAACTGTATTTTTGTACCCGTCAACAAACCTCTTCTCATCCCCTTCTTTCCCTACCCTTCCCAGCCTCTGGTAACCACCATTCTACTCTCTACCTCCTTGAAATCCACTTTATTAGCTCCCACACATGAGTGAGAACATAAGACACTTGTCTTTCTGTCCCTGGCTGCTTTCACTTAACATAACATTCTCCAGCTCCATCCACATTGCTGCAAATGACAGGATTTCATACTTTTTTATGGCTGAATAGTATCTCATTGTATATTTAAACCACATTTTTTAAATTCATTCATCCATTGATGGACACTTAGGTTGATTCCATATCTTGGCTATTGTGAATAGTGCTGCAACAAACATGGGCATGCAGATATCACTTCAACATACTGATTTCTTTTCTTTCAGATATATACCCAGCAGTGGGATTGCTATATCATATGGTAGTTCTATTTTTAGTTTTTTGAGGAACCAAATTACTTTTTAATAAGGAGGATAGTGAAGAGCTGGGGAGTGGAGGAGATTTCACAGCTTATAGTGACAGCTTCTGAAGAGAAACACTATCCATGAGGGCCAATGTGTTCTAGAAAAAGAAATCGTATTCAGAAACTGGCCAATAAGCTCATGTCAAAGTGTATCAGAGTGTCTGCACAGGGTCTGTCTGAGAACTCAGCCTTTAAAGGACAGGGAGAGGACATCTACATGGAGACAGACCAGCTGCCCAGGGATAAGGAATGAGACCTTCTGCCTGCACTCTTTCCCCTCTGGCCTTTCTTGTCCCTGGATGAGCCCCTCGCCTCTGGTCTGCCCAGTCTCCTTTCCGGCCACAGAGAAAACATAGTCCATTATTTTAATCCCTTACTCATTACTCCCCAGGATTCTTGTTTTTGCAGAATACTGTCCAAGACAACATACTGCCCATCTCTCCAGCCCGTCTCAACTTCACCTGGCACATACACCAGTGCTCTACACATCAAGTGTACCAGACTTCCGGGGGCTTCTGAACATCGCAGACTTTCTCCCAGTCTGGGCCTGTGATTATGTATGTTTGTCATCTTTCCTAGAATGTTCAAGGGTGAGCTCAAATATCACCTCTTACAGGAAGTCTTCCCAGTTGGATGAACTCCCAACTCCAGTCTCAGTAGAACTATGTTAATTATGTTTCTCCCTATTTCTGCCATCATTGATCACATATGCCTCCACTGGCCCTTTCATACAGAATTCTTTTGATTCTTGTGCACACTCATATCCCCCACTAGGCTATGAGCACTTGAGAGCAGGGACCATACCTTGAGACAAACTGGAGATGTTCTGCAGAGGAAAAGTTAAGAGCACAGACTTTAAAGCCATATTCATGGGTTGAAACCTTAACTCTGTATACCACTATCAAATTCTGCAACTCTGGGTAAATTACTTAAATCTTCTTAATCTCAATTTGTCCATCTGTAAAATGGGTTACTGCTAGTACCTTCTTTAGAAGGCTGTAAAGGAAAATAGGTTAATGCATATATCTCCCTATCAGAGTATCTGATACTCAATGAATGGCAGGTGGTATTATTATCATTCATAATAAACAGTAGTAGTAGTAGTAGCAGCAGCAGCAGCAGTCAGCTGAGAATCCCCAGCACAGGGGCTTCCAGGCACTCCATGAATGTTTAGTAAATGGAAGGGTGGAATAATGAGGTCCCTCACTGTCTCCCTTCCCGCCCAGAAAGCAGACAGAGGCAGCAACTGGTTTGGGGGCATTACTCCATCTCTCAGGCTCAGCCTGAGGCATTCTTTATGATCTCAAGACCATTCTCCTTGAAGTTCAATCTCTAGGACTCACGAAGTTGAAGAGATACACAGACCAGCATTTCATGTCCTCCTTTGATCTCCATGAATGAATGTTTGGTTGGAGAGACAGTGGAGAGCTACCTCTGGGGTAGATCCTTGAGATCCTCCTCTACCCTCTGCACACCTCTTGAGGCTCCTAACAACCCCCCTGCAAATAGCCATGAGGTGGAAGCCAACAGAGAAAGCCTTATCTGACTGGCAACCTCTTGGCCAAATTATTCGTGGTTCAGACTCAAGGGGCAGCAGCTGAAACTCAAAAGGGCGGCTGAAGTCGTGCCAAAGTCCAAGAGCCTGGAAAGGCCTGGGGGGGTCCTGATTGCCTGTCATGGTGGGGAGCAAAGAGCATAGGCTCTGAATTCAGGATGGACCTGGGTTCAAGTCCTATCTCTGCTATTTTCTGGCTATGAAACTTTGAGTAGATCCTTAATCTTGCCTAGCCTCAGTTTCCCATTTTCTCTGTGAAGACTGATTGAAATGCCAGAAATAATGTCTGATTGACTCATAATAGCTGCTCAATGGATGTCACTTTCTTCCCCTTGGGCCCGATCTCACTCAAGCCCCATGGGGGAAGTGAATGTCTTTCCAACTCCTACCATCCCAGAACCTTTCTAGGGAAGGTAAAGGAGGTTGTATTTGAGCCTGATCTGAAAAAATGAATACAGTTTGGAAGTATAGAGAGAAAAGAAGGACATTTGACACAGAAAGACTTTAATGAACACAGCCCCAGAAGCGAGAATTCATGTTACCTACGATAGGGGAAAAATGAATCAATTACATTCTGGCCGTATTTGGTCAGGTAGTTTAGATAGAGCTTTGTTTTTCTTTTTTCTTTTCTTTTCCCTTTCCTGTTTGCTTGTTCATTTTTTTAACTGTCTGCGAGAGGTTAAAGCAATCTGAATTAAGTTAGTTAAATTGACTTTTATTATTGAATTATAATCATTTGTGCAATTATAAAACCAGGTGTTCCTGATTGAGATCAATTATTCCTTCACCTGATCACTATGGAGCTAATAAGGACTTAGAATTGCTGTTCAAGTATACTTCCAGCCGCGCTGAAGCCTTCTGGAAAGGCATTTATTAAGCCAAAGAGTGGTGGAAAAAAATTCCCGGGGAGAACAAGGACAGAGATTAAAATCCTTTAGGAAAAGGCCTAGAAAGGCTGATTTGATCATGAAGTAGCCTTGATGGGTAGCTGGCTGTTGACAAGGGATCTTTGAGGTATTCCTACAGGAACTTTGATTGGGGTGGGGAGGGCATGCGGGTGGAGCAGGGAATGAGGATGACAAAATAAGCATGTCTAGAGAACAGCCAGTCAGAAACCCATTTTCTGCTGTGTTTCTCTACTGAGGTAGAGTTGCCCTTTTCTCCTTGTGAACATTTCAGTTCTGACTCCAAAGAAATAATGTGGAGAAGCCTTGGTATCCTCTTCCCCTGTGTGAGAAGCACGAGGTTCCAGATTCTCAAAGTTCTAGGTTCTTCACATTTGTCTGAAAAGACCTCTGTGAGGAAGACAGCAAAATAGTTATTATTTCCATTTTACAGGTGGGGACCCAGAGACTTGACCAGTAGACTTGTCTATAGTCACATAATTAATGACTTATAGACAAGCATAAGTCACATAATTAATGACTTATAGACAAGGCTGGACAGAGCCCTTCAGACAGCAAGATCACCCAATGGTCTTTTCCTGACATCTTGGTGCCCCACGTCCCATTCTAGAGGCAAGTCAGGGGAGTGGATAATCTCTGCAGTGGTTTACAAGTCTTGAATTAACAGAGTAGCTCAAAAACATGTCCTGTGCAGGCTGGGCATGGTGGTTGACGCCTGTAATCCCAGCACTTTGGGAGGTGGACACGGTTGGATCACGAGGTCAGGAGTTCAAGACCAGCCTGGCCAAAATGGTGAGACCATGTGTCTACTAAAAATACAAAAATTAGCGGGGCATGGTGGCGGGCACCTGTAATTTCAGCTACTGTGGAGGCTGAGGCAGAGAATTGCTTAAATCTTGGAGGCAGAGGTTGCAGTGAGCCGAGATCGCACCACGGCACTCAAGCCTGAGCGACAGAGTGAGATTGTCTCCAAAAACAAAAAAGAAACTAAAGAAAACATGCACTAGGCTTGGGCCCTCCCCTAGATCAGTTAAGTAAAAGTCCTTGGAGCTGGATCTGGGTACCACGGTATTTTAAAAGCACCCTACATAATTCTAATGTGAGGCAGGACTGTGAGCCACTGATTTAATGGGTGGGTGGCTTGTTAGCTAAATGGAGCCAAGATGGCCCTGGAGAATTCAGGAGTTGTGCGACACCCTTTGGATGGCAAATGCCAGGTATTTAATTCAGCTACATTAGCTTTGTTATTTGCAGAGGGATTTATTAGGAGACTAATTTCACCAAGAGGTGTGTAGGGGATAGAGTGGAATCTCAAGGACAAATCTCAAGGAGTTTTCTACTCCAGTAGTAGAAAACCACTTGATCTTGCCTGCCCCATATCCACAGCCCTCATCCCATGTTCTCTCTTTGTAGCCACTTCATTCATTCCTCATGCTATTTCTTCCGTAGTACAAGGTACCTGCTCACCAAAGCTCCAGAGATCTCCACTGTTGGAGAAGATCTGAGACTTCTTCTTCCTCTCATTCTTGACCAGGTACCTATTCCAAGCCAATCACTTTGGTCACATGTGACTAAGATTGTGGCAGCCCCACTCAAACTACAAGGCTAGAGTGAGGGAAGGGATCATTTTACAGAAAGGGGGTGCTGTTCTAGCAAGACAAACAATAGAACCCCCATGGGATAGCCATTGATATAGTTGGATGTTTGTTCCCTACAAATCTTATGTTGAAAGGTAATCCCCATTGTTGGAGGTGGGGCCTGGTGAAGTATTTGTGTGAAGACAGTGGATCCTTCATGAATGTCTTGGTGCTGTCCTCACAATAATGAGTGAGTTCTCACTCTGAGTTCATGCAAGATCTAGTTGTTTAAAAGACTGTGGCACCTTTCCCTCTCTCTCTGGCTCCCACGCTCACCATCTGATATGCCTTATCCTCCTTCACCTTCTGCCATGATTGGAAGTTTCCGGAAGCCCTCACCAGAAGCAGATGCTGGTGCCATGCTTCCTGTACAGCCTGCAGAACTATGAGCCCCAATAAACCACTTTTCCTTATAAATTACCCAGTCTCTGGAATTCTTTTATAACAATGCAAGAATGGCCTAATGCAACCACTATCTGTGGCCCCCACCTAGGATATCAGCAGCTGGACCACTCTGCATAAATGCTTCAGTACTTGTCCCAACCAAGGAGAGTTAAAGTCCTGCTGATCTAAAACCTCACATCACCAAGGAATAAAAATCTACATCTTTGAAAGCAGCACAATTTTGGCCCAGTCATTTCTTGAATGCTGGTCAGCTAGACCAGACAGGCAGAGGAGCTAGGTGCTGAGGCAGCTGGACACCATGTCTGCCCTCCAGTCTGCCAAAGACTCACGGAGCCTTGGATTTGGAATGAGACTCTCTATTAGTCAAAGATCTTTGAGTTGCAAGTGACAGAAACCTGACTCAAATTGATGTACCTGCATAAGGAAAGGAATCTATTGGCTCACAAGACTGTAAAATTCAAAGTATTTGCTTTCAGGGGTGGCTGCACTCAGAGCGAGACAATGTCCCACAGGCTCAGTCTTATCCCTTGCCTCTCTCAGTTCTACTTGCTCCTGTGTGGGCTCCATTCTCAGGTAAGTTCTCTGTTTTCACAGACAAGATGGTCACCAGCTTCAGATACCCCCACAGAAAGTCAGCATCTTTTTTCTTCCCCAGTGGAATTAACAAAAGTCCAGAGTCTCATGCAATTGAAATAACATGGGTACCAGACCTGAATCTATACCTGCAGCCAGGAGGTGATATTGCATGAACTGAGAGTAGGGGAAGGAAAATTATAGTGTGGATGGGGAATGGGCAGGATGGTACAACAGATGGCCTTTAAAGATGCCAAAGTCATCTAGTGTGACAGGCCCCAACCCACATGCCAAAATGTGGTATTCTGTGATGCCTTCCCCAACCAATAGCCTGACAACGGTTAGCAGTTTCTTCTGTCCACCTCTGATTTTGTATGCACAAAATACACAAAAGTCACTCCTGGTGTGAACCTGCTCAGACACTGAGTATGACTCCATTATCTTGGTACCCTTACAACCTAGCATGGAATTTTGACAGAAAAATTCTTAGAGTTATGTTGAACCACAGGACTTCCAAGAACCACCAAGTTAAGTAGGAAAGGGATCACAGAGGCTGGTAGGATGAGCTCTAAAGCTGGGCCAGATCTCTGGTGTCAAGTTCCAGATCTACTCCTGAGTCACCGTGCCCCTGAGACAAATGACTTCTCAGATATTGGCTTTGTCCACACGATCTTCCCCAACTACCTATCAGGATTACTCAGAGGTTTGTATTAAAAGACATGTGAAGCAAGTTATTAAAAGCAAGTTATAATTGTCAAGTAATAGCATTATGTTTCTCACTGGTAGAGCTATGTGCAGAAAATACAGCCTTATGAAAAACAGTTTAAAGGTGGAAAAGACATGCAATGATGGGACGGCCATACAGCATGGAAACAAAGTCTGGGGAAGAATGATTTTAATATCAAATGTGTGCTCTGAAGAAAACAGTAGAGAACGGGATGTAGAAGAGTAGAAGTGTGCTAGAAGTCCATAGAGCAAAACCAAGGAAGATGGCCTTGCTGGAGAGGAACCCCCAGCACAGTTGGCTGCTGAACTGTCACCTAGAGAAGGCTCTGGGTGTGGTCCTTCCCGGCCTGGTCAGGAAGGGAAGGTCCTGGCCATTCTTATCCCTTTCTAGTCTGCACAACGAGGGCCCAGAAGAGCCTTGCAGACAGATCACAACCAGATCCAGTTTTGTCTGCTGACACTACGGCTGCTCCCTTCCCTGACACTGAAGGCCGTCTGGCTTTCCTCACTGTCATCTTGGGCTGTAAGTAACCCTCTTAAATCACCATTGGACAAGGAAAAGCTAGCAGCCTGCTTTGCAGCTCTTATTCTATCCAAGCCATTAGTATGTTTAACAGCTCTGGCCCCATGCTGATTTCTGACATGCGGTAATTAATTCCTTTCCACTCAGAGATGTAGCCATTCACAGGTCTTGATTCAAAAATGTTCCTGTTCTGTTCTGCTTGAAAAATACTTAAAATGTTAAGTAGAAAAACCCTTTGGCTGTTTGTGAAGGCCCACTGGTCTCTATCCCACCCTTATATGAAACTAAATTCCAGATGTATTAATAATTTAAATATAAAATATGAAACCATTTAAATACTGTAAGGGGAACATTTAAACGACATTTATATAATGTTAGTATAGGAAAGGTCTTCCCAAGCATGTCATCAAAGGCAGAAACCATAAAAATCAAAGTTTATGAATTTATTCATCTCAAAACTGTAAACCTCTGTATGGCCTAAATTAATAACATATAATTGGATTAAATTAAAAGGAAATGAAAAATTTGGGATTCTATTTACAGTGTACAAGGGCTGCTACCTATGATGATAATCATGATGATGATAATAATATTGGTTAACATTGATTTCTATGCACCAGTGTTACTATATGAAGAATACTAACAATTTAATTCACAAAAGAAAAAAATCAATTGGTAAATAAACATAGAAGAACATATTCTATTTGACTTATAACTGTAGAAAAGCTAATTAAAACAATAATAAAATGCTACTTATTAAATTAGCCAGGACAATAAAAACATTAATACCCAAATCTTGGTTAGAGTGCAGGGAAATATTCCTGTTATACACGGCTGCTGGGAGTCTAAATTAGTACAAACTTTTTGGAGGGGAAATTTGTCAAAAGCAGAAGTATGAATTCATTTCCACGTTTAGGAATTTATTTTGGAGGAATAATTAAGGATGTACACAAAGATACGGCTGTAAGATGCTATTTTAATAGTGAAGATTGGAATTAATTCAAATGTTTGATAATAGAAGATTCGTAAGGAAGTTGTCATATATCCATATAGAAACATACTGTGCAAACATTAAGAATTATGTTGTAGCTGTATATTTATTAACATGGAAAAGGGTTCATAATCTACTGTTAATAAATAAAGGCGGACTAAAATGTATGCTCAGCATATAAAATCTCATGTTTTGCAAAATTTCACAGAAAAAAATACCTGGAGAAAACATACCAAATGTTAACAAACATTAGCAAAAAGTTTTCTCTTGTTGGCAAAATTAGAAGACATGTCAATTTGCTTTTGTTTACAGGTATTTTCTATTTTTTCTATAAGCAATGAATATTACCATATAATAGCCATAACAAAAGTGATTACTCATGATTCATGTAAGGAGTAAATGTAACAGAAAGTGGTTTAAGAATGCCCCTTGAATGGTAACTGTGATTTCCAAAGAGAGCCCCAGGAAGGAGAAGATGATCAGATACGTTGGAAAGGATGAACCTAAGAAAAAGTGTAACTTGAATAAACTGACTGCATGCAAAGAAATTTGGGCTGGGGATTCTGAAGAGTGAGCATGAACAGAAAATACAGCCATAGGCCCCCCCATGTGGAGAGTTTCATAGAGTGGAACAAGGTGAGAACATAAATAGAACCAAGAAAGACAGAGGGTCAAAAGTTGATGGTTTTTTATTTTATTTTTGAATATTATTAAGTTCTGAGAATGAAAGTGAAGAGAGCTTGTGCAAACTCATGCAGATGTCTGCAAATGATCAATTTGAGCTACATGTTATAAAACTTCTCCTGGATCCATGGTATGTGATATGTTCCCCAGATTCGCTCCCTGTGTTTCATCTGGAGCTTCTATGGATGATCCCCATCTCTCTGCAAGTTTACATAGCCATGGTAACTGTTAGCTACCCTGGGGCAGTGAGCAATGCAGCAGGCTTGAGCAGGATTCTCAAGCCCACACCTGGAGAAGTCAAGCTAGACGTGATCTGAGGGCCCTGGTCAATTGGAGGATGTCTTGTTCTTAGATAAAATATCTTATCTAAGATTTTGTACCATAAGGAGACTTGAAGATGACCAGGCTAACTGTTAGCCAGGGCTAGACTCCCCTCTTCAACTAGTCTGATACTCAGTTGTCTAGCCTTGTTCATGTACCTGCAATGACAGGGAACTCACTACTCCAATGTGCTAAAAACTTCATGTCTAGAATTTCTTTTTCAAATCCATTATAATTTTTTTAATAGATTCCTATTCACTGAAGAGAACTTCAAGTTTTTACTTTTTATGTTCCCTTTCACACATAACTATTGTGAATATAATTTATTAATTGAGAGACTGCACCTGATAATTCCAATCTCCAAAGACCCTGTACATCTGTTTCTGTTGTCTGTTGTTTTTGCTGACTCTCTTGCCTGCTTTTCTTCTGTGCTTTGTTTTCTCTTGTATTGACCAGAAATTGCATTAGAGAGATTACTTCCAGCAGTAATTTGAGGCCCGTAATGAAAGTGAGTTCCTCTCAAATGGATTTGGGCTTGCTTCTACGTGGGATCTTGTTAAATTACAGATTCTGATACAATTGGTCTGGAGTGGTGCCCAAGAATTTACGTTGCAGATGAGCTCTCTGGTGATGCTGATGTTGGGGATCTGTGGGCCACACTTTGAGTAGTACGTTACCAGAAAAAAAAAAAACCCAGAAGACTGGAACCAGGCTGTGATTCTATGAGGGCTGTGCCATTTCTGGTTCTCGCTCATCCTGGGAGTGAAGTCTCTGGGATTCTAGCTTGTTGTGGGAAGGGTTTTCTGGGAGTTGCCTCTCTGCTGTGGGCCTAGGCTTTGATTTTATTTCTGTTCCCCTCATTTCTCAAGGCTGCCAGAAAAAATATTTCTGATTTGGAGAAATCGGCACATGTGTGCTTAAAGCAATAAACTTTCCGTGTTTGCTTGCTTTGCTAAATTTTCATTTTCTCTTTATTTTTGATTTGGTATTTCTAACGTTTCTTTTGTCATCTTTTCAATGCTTTTAAGAAGATTTTTTTAAAAATGTATATTTTCTATTGCTTCTGGCAGGAGGATTGATCTAAATAACCTACTTCGCTGTTCCTAGAAAAAAGATCTATGCTAAGCACTTCACACTCATTAACTCATTTAAGATTCTCAAAATAATAATATTCAAAGAAACTTCTAGCATTCTCTCTTTCTTCTAGGTAAGTCTTTGCATACATCTATAACAGCGATTATTTGTTTAGAGACATTTATAGGATTCACTCCTGTCATTGATGCTTGTTCTTCCTTTAAGGCTCCACTCAGCCTCTGCCATTCTAAAGATCTTTCCTTGATGTTCTGCCTTGGCTGGGTTATCCCCTTTGGCAGCCTTCTTGTGACCCAGAATTTCAGAATGGAGCAGCTAAAAACAACCATAAAGTTTCCCTTCTCGTTCTACAAATGAAGCGTTGAAGCCCAGGGAAGAGAAACAACCTGCCCAGGGTCACACAAAAAATTACTGCTGCACCTGAGATTAGAACCCAGCTCCTCCTTACCCAGCCTGATAGCATTTCCAGGTCACATGCGAATCCTTCGTTATGTTGAGCCAAGCTCGCTTCTCTGCAACTTTCATGTAGTAATTAATCAAGAAATGGCAAGATGTGTGTCTTCTAAATCTGGGAAAAACACCAAAAGAGCTTGGTACATTTTAATGTAATTTATATCTGCCTAGTTCTGAGGATAAAGGTCTCCATCCCCTAACAGCTGAAGGGGGAGGATGCAGTCAACAGACACTCCTGAAGGAAGTAACAGTTCACAGGGTTTTATTTTAATTGTCCTCTTTAATTTAATTTCTATCTGTAAGACCTCTGAAATTGAAGGAGCCCCCAAATGCCATAGAATACACCCACTGTCCTCCTGGAAGTCTTCCAGTAAAAACAGCTTCTAATTAAATAAATGAGCTCTGCCGTGTTAACTTCACATAGCAGAGTAAGACTTCCAATGACAAGCTTGTTTGACTGTACTGTCAGTTTATTACTTGTTAAATAATCATTGAGTCTTGCTGTTCCTATCCATCTTACAACCTTTCACTAACTGACATGGAAGAATTGTAAAATGAATAAACAAATAAACAAACAAACAAACAAATCATAATAAGAAAAAATAATGGCAATGCTTAGGGAAACACGTCTGAAACCCATTAAGAAAGGAAGCAAAATGACTAATTCAGGAACTGGGTAGTAACTCATTCAGTTACTAGGTTATAACTCATTCAATATAAGTTCTCAAACTCTTAAACTCCTGGCCCCAAACACTTCCCTGACCATGTGTCCTCTTGAGTTCCATCAAACCCCTGCAGATACACACACACACACAAACACACACACATACACATACACACACACACACACACTGCCCCACCCACCCTTGTCTCCTCAAAGGTTCCCAGGCACACTCCTGTGCCTCTGTCCTTGGAGCATGCTATTTCCTAGGATGCAACACCGTATGCTTTTTTCCACCTGTCAAAATCCTTTTCAGCCTTCAGGTCCCAACACCAACTTCCCTGAAGATTTCTCAGGGATGAAGCTGCTACCCCTACCTGTGGGAATTCCCCTCCAGAAAGGCTAGGGAGGTCCATCCTCTCTGGAAGGGACTCTGGCACCTGAAGTGTGGCCAAAGAATCACATAGACCCCTACCACCATACTTACAAGGTTTCAGTGTATGTCCCATGCAATAATGGGACATGCTTATTATACTAAAAAGTTATTTATTGTTTTATCTGAAATTCAAATGTAATGGGTATCCTGTATTTTACCTGGCAACCCTACTCAAGATGTCTGGCATTGCCTGTGGCAGTGGTTCACACTGGAGAATATTTGCTGGCTCCACTTACTGCCTTAGACGTTACTAGGGTTATGTGCAACTTACTAGACAAAGGTTCACTCACTACCTTGTTTTGTTCCACTTAATAAAGCAAGTGAGTGTGAATTATAAGTAAGCTTGAACCTCCTTGAATGTGTCTGTATATGACTCTTCAAACTCTTGTAGAAACAACAACAACAACAACAATGATAACAATAGTAATACCACTACTAATGATATCTATATTGCCAGGTACTATGCCAACAGCTTCACAGATACTAACTCTTAGGCCTCATAACAGCCTTATCAGGTAGGTGCCATAATTCTCTCTACAATACAGATGAAGAAAATGAGGCACTAGGCACTTTAATAATTTTCCCAGGGGACAGTAGGTGGCTCATGATTGGTGAGTAGCAGAGTTGGGATCTCCTCTGCTGCCTCCTTCATGGCCAATACTAATACATTACTTGTAGCTTTTCATGGCTAATTGTAACATACCAGTGTTCTGCGTCTTTGCAGTTGCAAACAACAGCCTATAGGATCAATTCCAAAATTATTACTTTGGAGTCATGACTTTTAATGAGCTGATGCAGATTACTTTTACAGGTCAAACTCCTGATATTCCCCTTCTCCATGTTCCAGTCAAACTTCTCCATGTCCAGCATCTCATATGCTCTCTGGAAAAGATGAGTAGGTGCTCAAAACATTTGCCTTTCATACCTCCTGCTTTGTGGCATGCTCTGTGATGAATTTCAATGTTGTCCTCCTCTCAGCCATCCTTTCTTCTCCAAAAGGAAAATTTCTACTTATCTTTAAGTTCTAACACAGACGTCACCTGCCCTGTGAGGGCTCCCCTGCTTTTCCCGAGCTGTATTGGTTCTCCCTCTTTCTCTGTGCTCCTTCAGGAGTTCAGTACTTAGATCATGGCCCAAACCCTGGTCTCTGGATTTTCTAATCAGCGCTGTCTGCTGACTCCATTCTACCTCCAGTGATCTGCTTTTCTGGAACTGAGGTTCTTTACCTTGACCAAGAGATTTTGATTTACTAGACTCCAAATCAGCCATGGAGCTTTGTAATATACAAGTAGTTGGTCCCCACTGCCCAAAATTCTGATTTAGCAAGTTGGATATAAGACCCAGACTTTGATATTAAGGAAAAAATCCACAGGTGGTTCTGAGCCAGAGTTCAGAGCCATAGTTCTGAGTAGCAAGGGATATTCCAGATCAGCTTGCTGAAGTCGAGCTGTGTTCTTGGTACCTGGTAAGACACATTTCTCTCCACTGGCCATGCCCTTACGTTCTGAGGGTGAGTGTAACTGAGAGCCTAAAAAATATTTTTGGGAGGCCAGGCACATGGTTCATGCCTGTAATCCCAGAACTTTGGGAAGCTGAGGCAGGAGGATCACTTGAGCTCAGGAGTTTGAGACCAGCCTGGGCAACATAGCAAGACCCAGTCTCTACAAAATAAATTTTTAAAAATCTGCGGAGAGCCATAATTGCTCCACTGCATTCCAGCTTGGGTAAGAGAGAAGGACCTTGTCTCAAAAATAAATAAAAAGAGTTTTAGGAGGAGAATCCTTAAGGTCCCTTCCAAGTCCAACCTTCTGTTATCCTGATGAGATTTTCTGAGATGAAATTCAATGTCACTCCCCAAAAGCAGTGCCACTAACTACAGTGAGAGCAAGGAAAGGTAAAGATGGTTGTTTCAGGTATCAATAGAATTTGTTTAGAAGAGAAAGACTTCAGAATTGGTTAGTATAATCTCAGGTGGGGAAACTGAGGCTCAGAAAACTGGAGGAAGCTCCCCACGTTTCTGGTTTTTCTGCCACAGCCCCACTTGTGTCTTCAAACACCTTGTTCACACCTGCCTGCCACCAGGTCCCCACTGGGGATATTTGGAAGTGAAGAGAATGAGGGCTTGACCTGTGTCCCCAGTTTTTATCCAAGAAAAGAAACCATACCCTGGCCATCCAACCAAAATTTAATTTTAAATGAAATCTAGCCTCATAAAAGACAGCCCCTAACACACACAAAATATCACACAATTTAACAAAACTCTCTATCAAAATATTATCTGAATCACTGTAAAGCAGCTGGATTTTTTAAAAAAAAAACAAGATTAAAATTGAATTCTGAGGCATAATCCAGAGATAAAAGTCAAAAAAGCCAGTATGCAATGATTGAGTATGCACGACCACAACCCTTAATCTCTGCCATCCTCCGCAGTGTAAACAAATCTGCTGATTGTTGATGATATTGCTGAAAACATCACTAATCAAACCTTAAATACCAAATACATTTAAGCAAATAACACTCCAGTTACAGTCATTCTAGCTCATCTTGAAGGAAATCCAAATCGGAGACCAGTTTGAAAATGGCCAGAGCTATACTGTAGCTTCGTATTAATTGACCAACATCCTAGAGGCAGTGCTTTCTCTTAAGTACAGAAGGCCAGAAATACAAAAGGAAATAAGGAAGAAGTCCAGGAGGCAAACGCTAATGCAATTTCAAACTGGAATTACATCAGCAGCTTTAAACAGATGGCAGAATGGGAATAAATGTGTTAGCTCCTTTCTCTTACTTAGGCTTTCATTGTTTATATCATTAAAAATAAGGAGAGTTTAAAATAACATATATCGTCATGTAGCACCTCACAGAGCTATGCAAAACTAGTTTGAAGAAAAGACTGAATTTGGTCATACTCCTGGTTGTTTTGAAAACAGCTGGGTGAATTTAATTAAGTAACCAGCTGGCTATTTACAAAAATCGTAAAGGCAACACTGATTATGACTGAGCTGGGTATAGAAAACTGGATAATCCAAATTTAGTTTCAGAACATTCTCCCGTTGATGAGAAGGCTTGGGTGGGTTATAGAATGTGAGCCTCCATCTTTCAGTGAAGTTAATTGATTATCTAGCCCAAGGATGGCAAATAAATGCCACGGATGTCACCACTCTCTGCTCCTAGATGTCAGCAACATCACTAACTCATTAAGGTAAGCTTCTATCTGAGATTTAACCTTAGAATTCTTCTGAGGATACCTCTACGCAGCTTTTTCATGACAGACTGGATATATGGAAACTTGTTTGCCCTCCCTGATCTAGTCCAACTCATTCATTTTTCAGAACAGGGCACTGTCACTTATAAAATATATTGCATTTCACCTTGTTCCTTCTTGAATCACTTACTTTGCGGGAAGCCAGTGCCATGTTGTGACACTCAAACAGTCCCAAAGAAAAGTCCATGTATCATGGAACTGAGGCTTCTTGCCACCAACCGGCACTGATTTGTCATCCGTGTGGGTGAGCCACTTTGAAAGCAGATCTTCCAGCACAAGACAAGCCTTCAGATGACAACAGCTCCAGCCGATATCTTGACAGTGACCCCATGAGAGACCTTGAACCAAAGCCACCCAGCTAGACTTCTCCTGAGTTCCTGATCCATAGACACTGGGGAAATCAATGTTTGTTGTTGTTTTAAACTACTAAGTTCTGGAGCAAGTTGTTACAGAGCATTAGATTCCAGATACAGAAGGAAATGAGGGAATGGCTGTAAAGTGCTATTTCTTTGTCTATCTTAGGTATTACTTTCATATAAAAACCTGTTTTTTAGGTCACTGCATTTCTCCTTTATTTTGTATAAGTCACTTGACATCTCCCCTTGATTTCTCCTGCAAGTGAAACGTAGCAGAATCAACCCAGCACGGGTAAGTTGTCACTAACAGAAGATGTGAAATCTCAAGTTCCAGAAATTAAATCCGGAGGATTTGAACCCACCCTGTTTCCCCACCCCGGTATATAGGATTCAGGATGGTGTGCTTCACAGTGACACCCCCGAGACCTCATTGCCTTATATTAGCATCCAGAATGGTCAGCTTCTCTCGTTAACATTTCACCCTGAGCCTTCTGAATCCCCTTGAAGACTTTAGCATACACTAATTGAAGGCTTTACTTTAGAAGAGAAAAGATAATCAGCAATTTTTTTTAACCTGCTTTCATGTTACCAGAAAAGCATTATGGATAATAGCTTACCAGTATTTTACACAATTAATCATGTTGAACAAAATGATATGCCTCATATTTCTTGTTTATCTGTGCTTTTCTTCAAAACCAGAGATGGAGATATAATTCTTTGTTAAGGGTGAACTTTTTATAAAATTAATTGCTTTTCCAGAAATTTAGACTTTAAAAAAATTTGTTTTAAAGACTTACAAATTTTTCAAATTCTGCCATCTTTGGGTCAGAATGAGTTTTTTGAAAAATCACATTGGGATCCCAAATATTTGCAGGTTATTTAAATCATAATGCTTTCCATATTTGTCTCTTGTATATGCTTTTATTCAAATACTTTAATGATGAATTGGTTAGATTTGTTGGGTCTCTTACCTAAATAAATTATCTTATGGCATGAAAACATTTTCTAGGTTATATAATACTTAGGAAATTGTCCTAAGGCTAAGAAGTCGGTCCTGTTACAGTATAAAAATATTTTTGTATCCTTATCATGTCTAAAATAGCAAAACCTAATTTTTCTTACTTTTTACCTTAATTTAGTAAAATTAAAACTTTTTTCATGGTTTCTCACATACATATTAATATTGGGATCTGTTTCCTTGCCATCCCTGACTCTCACCAAACACTAGGTCTAAATGAACAATAGAGAAGTATAGCAAAAATGTGTCCTGAACATCAAGGGCACTAGGTTCTAGTCTGGTTCTGTCACTGGGTGATGGTGGGAAGTCTTCCAAATTATTTCATGCTTTGGGACTCAGTGTTCTCGTCTATAAAATAGTGTCTGGTGGATGATATCCAAAGTCCTTCCAGATTTGACATTCTAGGCTGCTAGATGAAGCATTGCAGTCTCGCCTTGTGATAGCAATGAAAGTACTTTGCTTCCCGTTATGAAACAATGAAGTTAGCACATCACCTCTGACCTGTTAGGGACCCCCCAAAGGACATGTTTCACCTCCTTTGTCTTCAAACAGGTGCAGAGCTGTCATTCCCATTTGACTACTGCTACACTGAATGTTTGTGTGCCTCAGAAAATTATATGTAAAGTCCTAATGTCCAAGGTGATGGTATTAGGAAGTGGGGCCTTCAGGAAGTGATTAGGTCATGAGGGTAGATGTAATTAATATCCTTATAAAAGTCAGCTCCCAGAGAACTCCCTTGCCCATTTCATCATGTGAGGACACTGCAGGGAGATGAAAAGAGGGCCCTCACCAGACACTAAATCTTCCAATGCCTTCATCTTGGACTTCCCAGCCTCCGGAACTATGGGAAATAAATTTCTGTTGTTTATAAGCCTGTAAACAACTATGATGTTTTTGTTATAGCAGGTCCAAACAGGCTAAGACAACTACCGAGAACAGGAACAAGGTATCTAAGGTTTCCAACCATGATTGACTCGAGGCCTTCCTGGGTAGCTTTCTCTGGATGGACCAATATTTAATAATTAAATTTGTTTTCTGATTAATCAGTAATGCTAAAAAAGTCCAAAGAGCCAAAGAAAATAATAATCATTTATTGCATGCTTACTATATACCAGACATTGTTCTAAAATCTTATCTGTATTAAGTCATTTAATATCACAACAAGCCTATGAAGTGGACACCATTAGTCTCCCATTTTACACATGAGGAAACTGAGACACGGTGATTAAGCAACTGATCTGAAATCATACGGCTCAGAAGTGGCAGAACTGGGATAAAAAGCTGGGTGGTTTGTGCTCTTAATCCCTTGCTGAAAACATGAAAAGATATAGATCTTCTACGTAATCAATAAAATGAAAACAAACTACATACTGTTTGTTTTAATCCATTAAGGCAGCAAAAAGTTTAAAAATTTAAAAACTAGCAATACTACATAAAGTGGAGAAGTATAGAGGCAAATGGGCATTTTTCACATATTTCTGGTGGGGGTGTAGATGGGTATTGTAATATAAGTTGCTTTTTGTTTTTTGGTGTCTTCCTAGAGTACCACACACTCATGCACAAGACTGCAGCATGTGACTAAACTGTCACAACTGAAAAAATAAAATAAAATCACCTAGAGTCAGGGAGGGGAAACCAAACCAATTGTTTCAGGGTCACTAGGGGTAGGGCCTGGGCATTGGTTTTATTTTAAAGCCCCTCACATGATTCTAGTGCTAAACCCCGACTGCAAGTCTCTCAGTTTGGTGAAATATTATGCTTTGTTTTGTTTTTTTACTGAGACGTATCTATATGTAACTGACGTGGATAGCAAGTTGCAGAATATGAATGGTATGATGTGATTTATGTAGGAAAAAAAACAATACTGTGTAGTTCCGTGGGTATATATACATATATGTAAGTATAGTAGTCCCTCCTTATCTGCAGTTTTGCTTTCTGAGGTTTCAGTTACCATGGTCAACCAAGGTCTGCAAATCTTAAATTAAAACTTCCAGAAATAACCATTCACAAGTTTCAAATTGTGTGCCCTCCGGTTCCATCCCACCCAGGGCACAAATCATCCCTTTGTCCGGCGTATCCATCCTACATACACTACCCACCCATTATTATGTAGGAGAAAGCACAGTGTATTTAGGGTTTGGTGCTATCTGCTGTTTCAGGGATCCACTGGGGGTCTTGAAACATATCCCCCAAGGATAAGGGGGGATAAGAGGGAACCACTGTATGTCCAAAACATCTAGAGAGACAATGCCAACATGATATGTGGTTATCTCTGGGTAGTCAGGAGAATAGCTGGATTTGAGGATGGGGGTCAGATTTTAGCCTCATCGGTAATATTTTTAATGTCTTACAGGTAGATAAAAATAAAATTAAAAAGAACTTATAGATATATAAAAAATAGGACATGAAAGCAATACAAATATAGAAAAAAGATTAAAAAACCACCTAGAAAAATAAATTCTTAACATTTTTGTCTATTTCTTTACTATATTTTGTCTATGCTTGCATATACATTTATTTTAACCTTTTCCCCCAATTTTATACAAAATAGAAATTATTACATATTGTTTTTTCCCTTGGCACAGATTTTCTCCGTGGATGCTCCTGTAGCTCACCAATCCCCGATTTCCCAGCCACCTCTCACTGTGCCC
This sequence comes from Piliocolobus tephrosceles, assembly GCF_002776525.5. Lineage (NCBI taxonomy): Eukaryota > Metazoa > Chordata > Mammalia > Primates > Cercopithecidae > Piliocolobus > Piliocolobus tephrosceles. The sequence continues at coordinate 39,683,211 of NC_045447.1, read as the reverse complement.
CAATCCCTGATTTTCCAGCCACCTCTCAGGCCCTCCATGAGAGCCTGGGTAGGGGTGTGAGCTGGGGTGTGGTCCAGAGCTAGGGTAGGGACCATAACATCCATGGATAATCACTTATTGGGGTTTGCAGAATTCCTCTAGCCCAGCCAGAGGACCTGGTATTTCTGATAGGGGATTTAAAGTGTTGGAAAACAGAAACCTGGAAACAGCTCCTTTTATAGTATGAGTTTATGATTTGGTTTTCACACACATTTTCACTCTGTGTGAAAGTAGGGGTTCACTCATAATTGACTTCATCCCCCCAAATGGGATGAAACTATGCAAAAAATCAAGAACTGGCTTATGTGATTGAAAAGGGAACAATCTGACATTGCTAACCCTCTAAGGGGCTGTGACTACTTCCAGTCTGCAGGTCCACAATGTAACTCAATTGGCACACTGCAAAGTGTCTGTTCTGTGGCTTATTTCAATCACCACACATGTTAATGAAGCAACTCCTTTGTGCTAGGCACTGGGAAGGGCACAGGATGGAGACAAAATATTAAAGACCTTGTTATTGTAAATAGTGCTGCAATAAACATACATGTGCATGTGTCCTTATAGCAGCATGATTTATAGCCCTTTGGGTGTATACCCAGTAATGGGATGGCTGGGTCAAATGGGATTTCCAGTTCTAGGTCCTTGAGGAATCACCACACTGTCTTCCACAATGGTTGAACTAATTTACAATCCCACCAACAGTGTAAAAGTGTTCCTATTTCTCCACATCCTCTCCAGCACCTGTTGTTTCCTGACTTTTTAATGATCGCCATTCTAACTGGTGTGAGATGGTATCTCACTGTGGTTTTGATTTGCATTTCTCTGATGGCCAGTGATGATGAGCATTTTTCCATGTGTCTGTTGGCTGCATAAATGTCTTATTTTGAGAAGTGTTTGTTAATGTCCTTTGCCCGCTTTTTGATGGGGAATTGAATAATGAGAACACTTGGACACAGGAAGGGTACATCACACACTGGGGCCTGTTGTGGGGTGGGGGAAGGGGAGAAGGATAACATTAGGAGACATACCTAATGTAAATGATGAGTTGATGGGTGCAGCACACCAACAGGGCACATGTATACATATGTAACAAACCTGCACATTATGCACCTGTACCCTAGAACATAAAGTATAATAATAATAATAAAAAGACCTTGTTGCTGGTCTTTTGCTCCTATGGTCCAGAGGGAAGATGTTTACATGAAGAGTCTTGATTCAAGGCAAATTGTGATGTGCACTGTCACTACCAGAACCCTAATCAATCTGTCACACGTGAGTGTTATAATGGGAATAACAGGATGAAATTCTGTTATCCTTACATTCATCTACATGAAGGGAATGGGAGGCATTTTTCTAATTGGCTTACATGGATTCATTCTTGAACTCAAAAAGAAGTCACAACCCTACTGTGGCTGGAATGTCATCTCTATGTTCATTCATGGGGCTGTCTAGAGAAGTATGGTTGCATTTTAACTCCAGTTTAAGAGAGGTTAACATTAAATACTCACAGCCCCTTAATACCTGGGAGGCTGTGTGAGTTTTAATCTTTCTGGACTCCATTTCCTCATCTGTTCTCTTTTGAGAAACAAATGAGTTAATGGATGTGAAAGCAGGTTCCACATTTTAAACAGCTATAGAAATGCCAGGCTGTTAAATAGGTTTTCACCAGAGCTGCAGGTTTATCGAATGTTTATATTATCCTTGGAGACCCTTGCTTTTATTTGAAATGCAGTATTCATTTGCTCATTTTTTTGTGAGACTAATCTTTTTATCCAATGTCTTGAGTCTGTTTGCTAGAAAGCTGTCTAGGTGACAATGTTAATATTCAAAAGCCAATCTGAAAACTCTTTCCATCTAAGAAGTGTCAAAAATCACAAATATGTATCTTTTTAAAAATTGACTTTATCCATTGTTTTACAATCTTGGTGAAAATATTGCTAGTTTTTAGCATATGCCTGCTATGAATATTTCTGCTGCTCTTTCTTCATGAGTCTGAATGTAGTTCTTGATTTATTCCTTTTAAATAACCTGGTAATCCCTGGAGGAATATCACAATCTATAAGTAGCACTATTTACAATAAGATTGATTTTCCTATCTTGCTAATTAGAGTATTAATTTCCATTTACAAGTGGTTAATTCCTAGCATCAATCCTTGTCCTGTCACTGGGTGGGGTCATTATTTTCAGAGAAAGCCCCAGGAACGTCTTTTCTAGCCCAATCTCCAGTTACGTTACCACATAACAGAAAAAGAGAGGAGAAAAAGAATAAGATCATTTTCTTGGTGTTAGACTAAGCAGGCCTAAAATCACTTAGATTTATTTAACACACTCTTCACACACACAGAACTGCACCAGTCTGGATTTCATCAGTTTCTCAAAATCATTTTGATTGTCCTCTCTGCCTTATCCTTCTACAACCAAACCAAATCTCATCTCCACACCAGGTATAAAAGCATTATCATCATCATTGCAATATATATATTCCCATTCCACTCCCCTGCAATTTTCTTTCCATCACCAGGTGTGAGAAGAAAATCATGCAGTAAAAAAATTTCCCCTGTTTCTCTGCTTTGAACCCTCAGCCACAGCTGCCAGCAGGGGCCCCTTAAGAGCTTTCAGGAATTCAATCAGTTCCTAGATAAGAGCATAACAAGATATTATCTTTCACACTGCTTTTCTCTAAGACTTGGATTTTCCACTTATTGAGTAGTCTAATAATTTCCTTTCTGATGGGACACAGGAGGAACAAAACCATGAGGATGCTTGTAGGGCTGGGGTTCAGGAGTTTAGGAACCCCCACAAAACAGGCGGGCCCTTTCCCCTTGTCTCTTATTATTGGCTCCTGGACAATGGAGATCAGAGGATGATCAAGATGTAAAAAGCAGCAGAGACAAAAGTCAAGGTAAGCAGTGTAAACCTGAGCTGGATAGGGGAGGGCCCAGAATCCAGTGATCAGGCTGCGGTGATGGGCAGTGTTGGCCATGGGACGGTCTAGAGACAATTCTTAGAGCTTATGTGGGTTTCTCATAACATTTCATCTTTGTCCTCAAATTCCAGATCAGGGACCAGGGACTTCAGAAGTTATCTAGTCTTCTCTTCTTGATTGATAACCCACAGTTTTCAAGGCATAGGAATTCTAGATGTAAATAGGCCTAGAGGGTGACCCATCCTATTTGGAGCAGGGGGACTGAGGGCTGAGGAGGGATGTTTCGAAGAATAGAATGGAACTAATGAAGGATTCAGTGTGTCTGAATGTTTTAAGAGGAGTTTTACAGCTTGGTCAGAAAACTTGGGGAAAAATTAAAGGTAAATACACAGAGAACTATGCAAATTTCTGAAAAGAGGCATTTACCAACTATAAGAAAAAATGTATGAGAAAGGAAATGAAGCCATAGTGCACCCTATAGCTCAGCTGTAAGTGTTGTTTACAAGATCATGACATTGTAAACACTAAATAATGATCTAACCAAATATTTTAATGTGATTACATTAGGAAGATGGGAGAAGAAGGGTGTGAATGGAGAGGCAGTGAGAAAGAGAAGTCAGTCAAATCTTCCTTAACAGGAATCCAATAGATGGTATCTAAAATGGAAGAAAAGAACCATACCTTTTATTTCAAAATTGGAGGGTAAATTCAGAAGAAATCACTATACAATTTAAAGTGCTTGTTACTTGAGGTAGAGAAGGAGCCCTCTGGGGTACAGACTTTTTTTTTTTTTTTCATAATAAATCTTGTAGTTCTATGTTAAAGGATGTGGACTTTTTAAAGGATGTTTGTGCATTTTAAAGGGAGTCACTAGGACAGCCCATAAATATTCAATGTGCTGTTGTACTTAGGTGAGGCCAAGTGCTGTGCTTTGGTCAATGAAATGGGCCTGGAAGTGGGGCTTCAAGAATGAGCGCACAATCCACCACATTCCTTCTATCCTGGTATTTTTGGATCATGGAGCTGGATTTTCCCTGCCCTGGGGTCCCTGTGTAAGGACAGCACAGAGCAGAGAGCCCTGTGGTCACCCTATGACTGACATGGAGTATGGGTAAAATTAGGGCTTTTGTAGTTTTAAGGCATGGCAGATGGATGTTGCTTAAAACGCTTATAACTTAGCCTCTCTGACTGCTATAATCACTTCCATAAAAGTAGACCCAAGTGAAAAAGTGAAAAGATGAAAATAGCCAATTCTACCTAAGTCACTGAGTGTGGAGCAAAGGGTGGAGAAATAAGAGTGAGAAAAAACAACTGTGAAAAAGACTTCTAGGTATTTCACATATCATATATACCCACATGCACATAGTATATATACACATAAACAAAAATTTCAAAATGCATAAATTACATAGTGTTTTTCTAACATATATTATAAATAGATAACATGAATTTTGTATATATACACAAAACATGTAGATTATATAGTACATAATCTAGTAACATTAAGTTATGTTAACATAACATAATCAGATTATCTAGATTATCATATTATCTAGATTATGTACTCTATAATCTATTATTTTATATATATATATATAAAATATACATAATTCTGCCTATGTATATAGGCAGAATAATGGCCCTCAAAGATGTCCACTTCCTAACTTAGAACCTGGGAAGTATGGTACCTTACATGGCAAAAGAGACCTTGACAGGTATGATTAAGGTGAAGGACCTTGAGATGGGGGATTATACTGGATTATTCATATGGGCCTAATCTAATTACATGCATCCTTAAAAACAGAGAACCGTTCCTGCCTGCAGAAAGCCAAAGAGATGGTCGTGTGAGATGGACTCTGTTTTCTGCTGCTGGCTTTGAAGATAGAAGGGGCCACAAGCCAAGGGAAGCAATTGATGGCTAGATCTGAAAAAGTCAAATAAATGGATTTCCCACTACAGTCTCCAGAAAGAAATGTAGCCTTGACAACACCTTAATTTCAACCTCATGAGACTGGTGTTGGACTTTTGACCTAAAGAATTCTAAAATACTAAATTTGCATTTTTAAGTCTCTAAGGTTGTGGTAATTTGTTATGTCAACAATAGAAAATATCCACACACACACACATGCACACACATACACAAATTTTAATAGAAACCAAATTGGGATTTTGAAAAGTTAAATATAAAATTAAATTTTTAAAAATTGTAAACATGTTTACAAATTGAAATGGAATGTTTATAGTAGGCCTTAAAAATAAAAATATGTGGGCTGGGAGTGGTGGTTCATGCCTGGAGTCCCAACACTTTGGGAGGCCGATCACAAGGTCAGGAGTTTGAGACCAGCCTGGCCAGCATGGTGATACCCTGTCTCTACTAAAAAAAAAAAAAAAAAAAAAAAAAAAAATGAGCCAGGTGTAGTGGCACGTGCCTGTAGTCCCAGGTACTCAAGAGGCTGAGGCAGGACAATTGCTTGACCCTGGGAGGTGGAGGTTGCAGTGAGCTAAGATCACACCATTGCACTCCAGCCTGGGTGACAGAGCAAGACTCTG
>NC_045447.1:39493764-39677596 GCF_002776525.5 Piliocolobus tephrosceles | reverse complement strand
ATATATATATATATATATGAATAATAATCTCTTCCAAAAATATACTGGTAAAAAACTTAGTGTATAAATTTAAACTCTGTTACTTACAGGGTAAATTTGAAGAATTCACCTGACAAGTCTGGGCCTCAATTTTCTCATCTGTAGCAAGAATAGAATAAAGATTCAGTACATGAGTATGCTGTTACTATTTGTTTAGGACAAATAAACTTATGTAGTAGGTGATCATTAAGTGCCCAAAGCCAGTAAAAATAACAACCTACTCCACTTGAGTGTGAGTCCCAATTCTACAGCTTATTAATTGTTTTAATCATTTACTACTTATAATTCTCAACTCCTTCATATGTTTATGGAGATAATAAGAACTTTTGCATTTGCTGTGTTGGTCAAATGAGATAGTGTTTTAATAAATGTACATAGAGAAATAATCTTTTTAGAGGCCAATACAATACTGAAATGAAGGGAGCAAGAGTGGAAACTGGGAGACTAATTAGAAGGGTAGGGTTATATCGAGGAGAATGGCAATGTTGACTTTGGACAAGGATATTAACCTAGAAAGCCAACATGTTCATTATCTGGACAGATTGATCAAAATACTTGACACCTCTGTGACCAGCGTCATATAGACCTATATGAAAAGTCATTCATAATTAGAATATCACGTGATGAATGTGGAATCAGACCAAGGAGGAATGTCAGTCCACTGAGGCTGCTATAACAAAATACCATCGACTGGCTGGTTTCTAAAAAACAGAAATTTATTTCTCAGAGTTCTGGAGGTTGGGAAGTCCAAGATCGAGTCACTGGGCACTGGCAGATTCAGTCTGGTGAGGACTTTGTTTGTGGCTCATAGTTGGCTGTGTTTTCACTATGTCCTCATAAGGCGGAAGTGGAGAACTCTGGTCTCTTTAGCCTCTTGTAAGGGCACAAATGCCACTCATGAGCTCTCCACTCTTATGACTTAATCATCTCCCAAAGGCTCCACCCCTTAATACCATCACACTGAGGACTGAGTTTTAGTATATAAATTTTGAGGGAATACAAACATTCAGACCACAGCAGGGATTTAGCCAGAAGGATCTAATATTTAGTGATCAAGTGTTGAGAGGATACATTTTTCAACAATAAGGATGAATTTGCCAAGAAAACAGGGATGTTCGAAGTCTGTTGGACACAATCCCTTGTGTGCATCTTCACATTCAATATACCCTTCCCATTAGGGCTGTTGGCCAAGGCTCTCTTGTCCCTGGAGAGCAATAGATGGCCAATAATAGTGTGAGTCCCTATGATTCTCCTAATCCCACTGGCTCCCATTGCTGCTGCTCCCATGGCTGCTGATTGGCACATTTTTTGCTTTAGCTAGGTTCATATATTCTATCACACAATGGTCAAGCCTGGCCCCACAGGGCCGTTAAGTCACTCATTTTCAAAAGTTTTACCATGGCTCATTGAATAAAGTAAAAATCACACAAAATCACCCACTCTACCCCTTTCCACTTCCCAGCACATAAAGAATATTGTGATCCAAATGAGAGAGGAATGACATAATATTCAAATCATAACAAATCAGCATTACCCCCAGAGGGTATCTATAAGGATAAGACCTGTATATAATTTTGCTAAGTGCTTTAATTAATTCAAGAATAACAGCAATTGAAAGTCAGATCCAATTCATGACAGGTATGATGATGCACTGATAACAACACATCCTGCCTGAGCATCTCAGGAATTCCAACTTTTTGTTTTCTGTGCAGGGTTGGACATTTGCCATGCTACCCAGTATTGTGTGTAGCAGCTAGACTTCTTATTAGAACACCAGGTTAGAGTTCTTAATAAACCCTGACTCCCTTATTTATAAATGTCAGGTCATAATATCTTTCAATGACCAACTTATTCATTTTCTGTTTCCCTTAGCTATAAATAAACGTAATAAGTAACATCTCTCAAGTATTTACTTTGTTCCAGAAAGTCTCTGAAGAGCTTTTTGTGCATTAAAAATTGAGCATTCATGGTATTTCCAGTCATTCATTGGCAAGAAGAAAGTAATTATATTTTTGGTTTAGTTTGTAGCCCGTCAGAAGCCCCCTTAAATACTGCTTTAAGGTAATTTGGTGTGTCTCTGTCCTAAGCCATACATACTGACTTTGAAGTTTGACGCCCAAAAGCCAATTTTATTTTCCTTAGTTTGAAATTTGGGAACTATTTTTTGTTGTCTCCAAATCCTGACCACAATATATAAAACATTTTGCCAACTATTAAGTATTGCACATAAGTAAAGGTTTTAGACTGGAGCCTGGCACTAACACTCCCATCGCCATTTACAAGTAAGGAAACGGAGGCCCAAACAGAAAATAACAGGAGATATGATGTTTTCAAGGCCACTCAGTGAACAGGCAGAAGAGTCGGAACCAGACCCCCATTCCCTCCTTTCAGCACCTTGCAGAGCTCCAAAGTACTGAAATCATGTTGTCTTTCCTGGCCCATTTTCCACATACAGTATTATCAGAAAAGCAATTTTCTCCTTCTCCTGATTTTACCTTAGCAAATGACCCAAAAACTCTTAGAAATGTAAAACAACTAACATTTATCTAATAGTTTCTGAGGGTCAGGAATCCAGGTGTGGCTTAGTTAGGTGCTTCTGGCTCTGGGCCTCTCATGGGGCTGCAGATAAGGTGTTGGCCAGGGCTGCATCATCTAAGGCTTGACCTGGCTGCAGAACCTGTATCCATGCTCACTCATGCGCCTGATGGCTGGAGGCCTCAGTTTCTCACCACATGGGCCTCTCCATAGGGCTGCTCATGGCATGGAGAAAATGATCAGAAACAAATGTCAAACTGAAGAGCTTGAACTTTACTCTACACAAAATGGGGAGCCACTGATCATTGATGAGAATAGCTAAAAGTCTTTTCCAAAGCCTTTTTTAAGGGTTCATTGATATCAGTCTACTGTTTAATTCTCTGGGCTGAGACCATTCTATGTTGACTAAAATACCACAATGAATAGCCAACAGAAACTCAATAAAACAAAATTTGGTAGCATAAATCCTGCAAACACCCTATGGTGGCACATAAACACTACTGAAAGAGAAGCAGGGGGTAACATACCAAGTGTCTCACTAGAATGAGAGGGAAAAAAAAGATTTATTTTTGAATTTTTCCTTTTACAAAATGTAGAATCACAAATCCTTTGTCTTTGAATTAAAAAAGAACTTCGAAACGATCTAGAGCAACGTCAGCTGATGACACCAGATCTGTGCTTCTAGCATCAAGCTACCAATGAGTTTCTTCACCGAATTGGAAAAAACTGCTTTAAAGTTCATATGGAACCAAAAAAGAGCCCGCATTGCCAAGACAATCCTAAGTCAAAAGGACAAAGCCGGAGGCGTCACGCTACCTGACTTCAAACTATACTACAAGGCTACAGTAACCAAAACAGCATGGTACTGGTACCAAAACAGAGATATAGACCGATGGAACAGAACGGAGTCCTCAGAAATAATGCCACACATCTACAACCATCTGATCTTTGACAAACCTGAGAGAAACAAGAAATGGGGAAAGGATTCCCTATTTAATAAATGGTGCTGGGAAAATTGTCTAGCCATAAGTAGAAAGCTGAAACTGGATCCTTTCCTTACTCCTTATACGAAGATTAATTCAAGATGGATTAGAGACTTAAATGTTAGACCTAATACCATAAAAACCCTAGAAGAAAATCTAGGTAGTACCATTCAGGACATAGGCATGGGCAAGGACTTCATGTCTAAAACACCAAAAGCAACGGCAGCAAAAGCCAAAATTGACAAATGGGATCTCATTAAACTAAAGAGCTTCTGCACAGCAAAAGAAACTACCATCAGAGTGAACAGGCAACCTACAGAATGGGAGAAAATTTTTGCAATCTACTCATCTGACAAAGGGCTAATTTCCAGAATCTACAAAGAACTCAAACAAATATACAAGAAAAAAACAAACAACCCCATCCAAAAGTGGGGAAAGGATATGAACAGACATTTCTCAAAAGAAGACATTCATACAGCCAACAGACACATGAAAAAATGCTCATCATCACTGGCCATCAGAGAAATGCAAATCAAAACCACAATGAGATACCATCTCACACCAGTTAGAATGGCAATCATTAAAAAATCAGGAAACAACAGGTGTTGGAGAGGATGTGGAGAAATAGGAACACTTTTACACTGTTGGTGGGATTGTAAACTAGTTCAACCATTATGGAAAACAGTATGGCAATTCCTCAAAGATCTAGAACTAGATGTACCATATGACCCAGCCATCCCACTACTGGGTATATACCCAAAGGATTATAAATTATGCTACTACAAAGACACATGCACACGTATGTTTATTGCGGCACTATTCACGATAGCAAAGACTTGGAATCAACCCAAATGTCCATCAGTGACAGACTGGATTAAGAAAATGTGGCACATATACACCATGGAATACTATGCAGCCATAAAAAAGGATGAGTTTGCGTCCTTTGTAGGGACATGGATGCAGCTGGAAACCATCATTCTTAGCAAACTATCACAAGAAGAGAAAACCAAACACCGCATGTTCTCACTCATAGGTGGGAACTGAACAATGAGCTCACTTGGACTCGGGAAGGGGAACACAATGGGGCCTATCATGGGGAGGGGGGAGGGGGGAGGGATTGCATTGGGGAGTTATACCTGATATAAATGATGAATTGATGGGTGCTGACGAGTTGATGGGTGCAGCACACCAACATGGCACATATATACATATGTAACAAACCTGCACGTTATGCACATGTACCCTAGAACTTAAAGTATAATAAATAAAACAAAAAACAAAAAAACAAAATAGCTTCTCGGCTGAAAAACAAAAAAACAAAACAAAACAAACAAACAAACAAAAAGAACTCCCCTGGGCATGAGACTGGTTTATCCAGCTTATGGACACGTCAGTATGTTGAACACGGATGCTTCCATTTCAATAGGTCAGAAATTCGATTAATCATTTCCCCCTCTCTTCTTCTTTGGGTGTTTTATTTAATTAAATCATCAGATGCTCAGTCACCCAACCCAGGAACCAGCAGGCCATCCTCTGTAGAATGTGGGAAGCATGTTCCCGCAGTGGACATCACCTACTGATCCTGCATCTAAACCACCTCCATGTTCTTCTCCCTCTCCCACACGCTTGAATCCACTGCTCCTCCCACATACTGGCCTCATCATCTCTCCCCTGCCTCTTCTGCCTTCAGTGCTTTACGAATATATTGCCTAGCATGGAATATTCTTCTCTCTTGCCTGACTGGAAAACTCTTTGCTCTTTCAAGACCCAGTTCAAATATCACTTCCTCTCTGTGTTATTAACCTAGCACTCCCCACAAATTATTGTCAACATCTAACACCGTGGCTGTGTACATATCCTCTCTTCCACAAAACAATGTACTCTTTTTGTTTTATAGTTTGGGAAACTCTGGCCCCCAAAGACTAAGACTAAGTGACATACTGAAGTTCAAGTTCACTCAGTTTGTCAACAGCAGAACCAGGACTACAAAATAATCTAGGAACAGAGCTCATCCCCATGGCCCCCCCATGATAAAATGTCCCCTGCTTTTTTAGCCATAGCAAGTATCTGCTGGGCTGAGGCAGAGTGAGGCTGTACCCCCCAAGGATGTGTCCTGTGTTGAGGGTAGCAGGGCCTGCCTGCAAATATGCAGGTCAGCAGGCCAGGAGCGTTCACACTGAGGGGCTGGGCAGGAGTGTTCAGGCCTTGCTCACAGGATGACTCACGGAGAGGAAGTGCCACTCAGATTTGTGAGTCACCCACTTGGGCTCCACAGAGGCCTTGTCACGCAGGAGCCTGTCAGCTTTCATCTCCATCTCTCCAACCCCTAGGGCCAGAAGTCAAACTTGGTTTCTGCTTACTTGTTTGATTTTTCGTGGCTCCTTCAGCTCCAGAACCTTTAGCAAGCAGCTTCCTTTGAAAGTTTAAGACAGAAATCTCTAAGCTGGGCCTGTGCTTCTCCTGACGAGTGTGTAATCGATGGGAAATCTCTCACTGGAGGTTATCCTATCTGGAGTCTTGATAAAAAGCACTTTCAGAGAGGTGAAAGGCTCTTAGAGGCCTTTTACAATGAACTAAGCTGGCCTAAAATCGTCACCTTCATCCTCCCAGGTGACCATTCACTATCACCAACTCTTTGGCAGAGAAAAATGTGAGGGAACAGACACAAAGAAAATCACTCCCTTAATACACACAGGGTAGCATCCTCTTAGGGGCAGGCAGAAAAGCAGTGACTTGGGAGAAAATTGTGAAGGGTGGTTGGAAGCTGCAGTGGGCTGCATCTTTGAGCTTTGGTTCTACCCTTCCAACTCTCCTGTCCTTGAAGTTCTCTGCCTTTGATTTCTGTGGCCACCAGCACATCTGTCCCTGTTTCTCTTGAACATAATTGAAATGGGCCAATACTTTCTAAAAGGCTTTACTAACACACTGAAGAAATGAACATAGAAAAACACCAATGGCATTGAGAACAATCCAGTTTACTTACAACCACATCTTGGGCCTAAGAATCCCAGAGCAAGCATAGGAGACCTTCACCAATCTTTCCCCAAAGCCCCTATTCAGTTCCATCCTCTGTCTTGCTGCTTCTCCAACATCCCTGCCCTTCCCTCAGCCATAAGGCTTCTGGGTAGCATTTTGTCTTCTGGAACCTGGAAGATAGTATGAAGGATCCTCTTGTTCAAACCAAATCAGAGGAGGGAAGACCAGTGAAGAGATAATTGAATGCCAAATTAAAGCAGTGCAGGTGGAGTGAGGCAGCAGCATAAAGACACAGAAACATTTAGGAGTTGGAATAGATAGAATCTGGGGACCTGTTAGACCTGGAGTGGAAAGGCTGAATCTTTTTTTTCTTGTTTTATAAGTTATCTGTCAAACTCAAGCTGGGATTCCCAATACCATTTGGATGTTGGAAATAGTATTGATAAAAAACAAATTAACACCAGAAAGAAGAGAAGCACAGAGAGATACAAGATATAGAGAAATTTTGTTATTAATAAAGATATATGTAACAGGATGTCACTTTTTGAAAAATCTAATTTGTTGTTATAACTTACATAGTATAAAATGCCTACATTTTAAGTGTACAAATTGTGAGTTTTGACAAATGTATATACCTGTATAATTATCACCTCAATCCAGAAATAAAACATTTCCATCACCTCACCTCAAAATATTCAAAATATACTGCCCAGTCAATAACCCCACCCCCATCCCCAGGCAGCCATCGATCTGCTTTCTGTCACTATGGATTAATTTTGCATGTTCTAGAACGTCACAGAAGTAGAACCATACAGCATATAATCTGTTGTGTCTGGCATCTTTCACTCAGCATTGTTTTTGAGATTCATCCCCATGTATCAGCAGTTCATTTTGTTTTGCTGCTAATATTCCACTGTTTGGCTATATCACTGTTTGTTTATCCACTCACCTACTGATGGATGTTTGGACTACTTCTAGTTTTTAGCTATTACAAATAAAACTGCTATGAATGTTTGCATGTACTTCCTTGGGTGTATTTCCACATATTTGCATTCCCTTGGGGAAAAACCTGAGTGGAATTGTTAGGTCACATGTTAGGTATACATTTAACTTTATAAGAAAGTGGCAGCTCATTTTTCAACCAATAGAACACTTTTTATCATAATTTGCCACAATTCAAGGATGAGGAAAAAATAAATTTAGCTCAATCCTACCTGAATTAAATTAATGGGTCCTGAATTAACAATACTAAGTAATTATAAAATGTTAGTCTAAAAAAGATTTGTATTTTTAATTTATATAAAAAGTGTTTTTAAAAAAGTATGATGTACACCAAGGGGGGAAAAATTTTGTGAACTTGGTATATTTTCTCCAGAAATGATCAGCACAACATTGTTATTTTATCAATGGGATTCAATTATATAATGCACAACTGTGAAGGGCTCCACACACATGCATGAGGTATTATCATTTTACTCTAATGGAAGCTGTTAGGGGACTTGCAGCATTGTTTTGCTTATAAAATCACGTGGACCCAATGTATGCTGGGATATCATCCTTCTGAGTTCACTCAGCCAGAAAGTTGAGACATGTATGTTGCCAGGTAAGCCGGCAACTTGGAAAATTATAGCTCCACTGTTCTTAAGGGTTCCCCTGTGGTTGGGAGCCTTAACATTGTCCCCAAAGGGCCTAACATCTCCAGGAGCAGCAGCCTAATCATTGGCTCAGTAATTTCTTTAGAAGCTGATTGACAGCAGGTGCCAATCTAGATAATCACCAGAGAGCTCCAATTAAAAACTCTACTCATTGATCCCACCGCCAGGACTTGGGACTTTAATACAAATCCACAAGTAAAAAAAATTACACCATAAGAAAAAAAAGAGCAGCATTATTGTGGGATGCACCATATTATATGGCAAGGTTATACATTATTTATAATTCAGAGATGCATTTTTAATTTATCCTCCTAAATGTTGCATTGTTAGTGTAATAAGGTTGGTATTCAGATCTTTTCTTTTTCAATTCTTCACCTTGGAAAGGGACATTAGTCTGGAAGAAAATATAAATGAAAAAGTATTTTTAGCACTGACAAAAATAGGAATATTTGTAAGTAATTTGTCCTATTGTAATTGCAGGGACTTCATTAACCACCTAAGGAGGAAGTGCCCAATGTTTTTACTAGTCGTCCAAATAAGACCAAGTTTAAAACACACATTCTCTATTGGGATTATGTGAAGATGTTAAAACTTCACCAGAAAGGTGACAAGGTATCTTGATAATTGAGACAATCCTGGAAGTCAGCTGGTCTGTCCAACAGCTATGAACTAATAGTGGCTAATCAAACACAGCAGGTCTGCACAGATACCAGCAAATGCCAGACAGCTTCTTGTATGCACGGAATTCAGTCTTAATTAGTCACAGAGGAGGAATAGGCACATTTAAACTAATCCAAGGAATCATTATAACTTGAGTTGCTTACACACAAACATGAAAACTATTGCCCTCAAAACAATCAGTTCCTGCCTGCAAAGGGAGGGTGTACAAGACAGTCCACTGACCTTTATAAAAAGGACTGTCCAGAGGAGGATTCTCTCCAACATGTCTTCTTTTTATTATATCCTGGGCCTATTTCTCAGTAGCTGTATCTCACCTGGTAAATAACATATGCATGGTGCATGTTAATGTTAACTCAAGAGTGGCTACTGACAAGAAACATAAATGGACTTTTAAATTGTTTGGATAGTTTAATGGATGAAGAGCTATAGGTTCCAGTGGCAGAGGGTGAGATAGACCTGACTATTAAGGCAGGCTTTCCACAGCTGTCTGGTAACAGGTGTGTCAACTGGGGATTTTCCTGTTGACCCAGGACTGCAGCTAAGACCATGAATGAAGAGAGCAAAAGGCACTTGGTGCTCCACTTTGGATGTTCAGGCTCCACTTTAGATGTTCAGCAACACAGACTTACTGAGAGTGCTAATTCCGGAATCACCTGCCCGATCCACCACCCATACCCAAACTCCATAGGAAGAAAAGACCTGAAGCTTGAGAGAGTTATCAGCCTTGTGGTAGTGCTGCATTTGTGGAGAGAGGCTATTCCCTTCCTGTAAGGTTAAGGGGGTTCTTCCTGCTCTTAGATTCTCCTGAGGTTGTGTATTTTCCTTCCGTAAGTATTCACAAAGAAAGGAGGTGCCTGCAAGAAGAAGAAGAAGTGATAAAGCATTTCATTTCTTTATCACTGCTCAGGCTGTGTAACTTGAATGAGAAAGAGAGACAGTCTCCCCAGCCTCCTCATATGTGTAGGTCCCTGACTACCCTCATGTAGAGAACCATGAGGCATTCATATCAGAGGAACATGGTGAGAAGTCCACTAGCTGGGGTTCAGTTGAAACTTTCTATCAAACTTTTCAAGGGACCTCTAATGGCCAAAGGAGTTTCCTGGATACAAGTCCCTTATCAACTGGACATGTTGAAGCCACCACTGTCCCTATCAAAACTGTAGAAGACGAATTTGACTTGCCGTCAGCCATCCCAGAGGCTACAACCTTACCCAGTTAAATAAAGAGACATCTTGTCTTTCCTTTCCCCTCCTCCCTCGCCCAAACCAAAAGCCTCAGCACCCAGAGGATGGAAGGGAAGGTGGTGTCTGAAACCACATCCAGCCTCCCTTCATCCCCTCCCAAACATATAGGATCAAGGCGCTTGCTGCTATGAGGGCCCATTCCTTCTCTGTCCCTGGATGCAAGTCTAGGCAAGTCCCTTAATCTTTCTAGGAATTCACAGATAACAAAAATCCCAATGCTTCCCATCACGATGACATTCTCCTTTCAGTAAATAAAATGAACAATTGAAATGCAACTGTTGAAACTTTACTGCATTCAAAGTTAAAGTTCTCTGTTTCTCTCCCTCACCTACCATCTCTGGCCTGCCTCAAACTTGGATACCCATGGTGGGTCAGCTTCTTTCCTATTGTTTTCCCACCTTGGTCTTCTATTTCTTACCCCCTCACTGGGCTGTCTCTTGCCCACTTAGGGCTGGAAATAAGACGCAACAAAGTGGAGAGGGAGTGCAGAGATAAGAAACAGGAAATGTGCTCCTTGGCTAGCACAGGCACAGTCAGGCGCTGGTGCCCTTTGAGCAGAGCAGAGTCCCAGTGCTGATTCTGTCCCCAAAGGGTGCTTTCATGATGTCCCTGAGACATTCTCCTTTGCAGCCTCTGACTGCATCCCGCCTAATGTGAGTGAAGCTTCCCCTCGACCGCTATGTATCCAGAGGATGTTCCTATTGCCCTTCTGGGAAATCCTCTTTGAGGGAATCCAAGATGACTCCAAGCTGACTCCCTCCCATGTGACCATGTCTGGATCTGGTCCCTGAGATACTCTCATCCACCCAGCACCCCACTACTCATGGAGGTGTGGCTTGCTTCCAACACAGTTTCCATTTATTGCCATAGATTCTTCCAAGCAGACTCTTGCCTATGTGTTTTGTTATTTATTTTCTTTTTTTAGGCCTGGGCCTGGAATTAAATTCTATGCTCCAGAACTTCAAGAATCACAGATCAAATTGCCTGAATGGTTCTCTTAAGGCTCCCTCTCTCAGTAAGGGAAAAAACCCAACCTCTCTTCCTGTGAATGTAAGGGGAAAAACTACATTACATAACCAGTTTTCTCCAAAGAGGTTCTGTCTTTGCCCCTCCAGCTTCAACCTTCTTATGCCTTCAGGCTGGGTGATGGGCTAAGAATCAGCAAACTGTTGTTGGTTTTTAAAAAAGTAACACCTCTTTTTGAGAACTGCACAGTCTGTTCCAACAGTTTGCTTAAGGATGTAGAGATATTTGAGACTATTACTTTGTTCTTAGCCAGCCATTGTGACCTCAAACAAAACAGAGACAGAAAGAGCCTTGTTTTAACATCCTGTTATCAATCGCTAGGATGTGAACACATTCCCTCATCTCGCCTTACTTTAGTAAAGTCTACTATACTCGGTACTAATAAGTAGAATGAAGAGGTGAAGATGAGATGTGTTTGAGAATAATACATTAATGAGGGAAGGAATTAGAGCTAGAGATAGCCCTGGAACATAATCCATCCAGAATTCACAGGTATCTTAGGAGGAGGAGAGGACAATGAACTTCCCATAGAATATGGTCAAAGTGTCAGGTCATGTGTGGTGGCTCATACCTGTAGTCCCAGGACTTTGGGAGGCCAAGGTGGGAGGATCACTTGAGGATAGGAGTTTGAGACCAGTCTGGGCAACATAACTTGACTCTGTCTCTACCAAAAATAAAAATAGCCAGGAGTGGTGGCATGTGCCTGTAGTCCTAGCTACTTGAGAGACTGAGGCAGGAGGATCTTTTAAACCTAGGAATTTGAGGCTGCAGTGACCTGTGATCACACCACTGCACTTTATAACAGAGAAAGAAAGGAAGGAAGGAAGGAAGGACGGAAGGAAGGAAGGAAAGAAGGAAGGAAGGAAGGAAGGAAGGGAGGGAAGAAAGGAAGAAAGGAAAAGACTCAAGCGAACATTATTCTATTCTGAATTCTCTGTCAGTCATTTTATGTATCTTCTTTTCTTCTGGGCCTATTACTGGAGATTTATTAGTTTCTTTTGGTGATATTATATTTTTCTGAATTTTTATAATCCTTGTGTCCTTACATTGCTGCTTGTGCATTTGAGAAGATGGTCACCTCTTTCAGCCTTTGCAGGTGTTCTTTGATGGTGACTGACTTTTACTATTTAGGGCTGGGGATTCCAGCCTGGGATCCTGGATGGGCTATCTGGTTGCAACTCCAGATGGGTAGACCTTGTTGTCAGGCTCTCTAGTTGGGCTGGATCACTTTCTGTGTTCTAAGGTCAAATGGCACTACTGGCTGTGCTCTGTAGTTTGGTGAGACCACTGGCTAGACTCTGTCATTAAGAGGGGCTTCTGGCTAGGCTCTGTGGTTGTTTCTGACTGGAGAGCATTCCAGGTTGTCTCCTCTGGTTGTGTAGTACAGCTTTGGAAATCTACACCATATTTCCTGTGGTGTGATGTTGTTGACTAGTTTCTCTGGTGTGTCATTTAACTGGCTGGAATGCGGAGCAACCATCAAGATCCCTCTGCTGGTCGCTGTGAGCCCCACCTCCATTTTTTGTCTCCAACTGGTCTAGCCCTGCCAGCATTCTCAATGTTCTAGGACAAGACAGGAGTGAACCTCCCACAAAGGGTCCTAGAATGATGGGGAAGCCAGATGACTGCTTCTCATTCACCCCTCCCACTGCAGAAACCATGGACCCAGGGGAACTCTCTGCATGTGGCATGGTGCCAGTCTGGGGGAGGGGCAGTGTAGTCAAAACAGAATCAGTCATCTGTTTGGTTGCAGCTTTTCTCAATTCTGTCGTCTAAGGGGGTGTCTCAGCCTCACTCCCACGTTCTGGGATCTTCACAATGATATTCTTGCCTATGGATAATTGCTAGTCGAATTTCTGGGACAGGGAGAGAAGCTAGGGAACTCCCGTTCCACCTTCTTACTGATGTCACTTTTTAAGTCTTAAAGAATAGAATAACTTCACTGACATCTGGGAATATTACTATTATTACTTGTTGAAATGTTGGAAATGTGCCAGGTAATTTTGGTGGCAGGCTCCTGTGGAGCTTTGGGAAATCCTTCTTATAAAGTAGCAATCTACTGAGATGCTCTGAAACTTGGGAAACTCTGAATATTCTTGGGTTACTTGATTTTTTACTGTATTTCTCCCAGGTCCCCATTTTCTATTTCATTTACTATCCTCTGCCCCAGTTTATTCACTTTTGCTCACTGGAATGTCCACCACAATCCTAGTGATATTTTAAGATAAAAATTTTTGTAAATGTATGCTAATATTCCAAAATATTTTAATATTCACATGACCTTTGGGAGGAATAAGACAAAGAGAACTTGAGATTGTGAGAGAAATAATTTGAAACTTGAAAATGGGCAAATAAGGTTAGAGTGTTCTTTCAATGCTGATTGGGGCTTAACTTTCTATTAACTAGGTTATTTTACAACTCTGTAGGGCCAGTGACCAGCTTATAGATTTTTATCTGTAGAGATAAAAATGATTTTTGACTGGTAGAACAGATAATCCCAGTGAGTTACAGTCTATGGCCCTGTTAGGCACTGATAGGCTTGATATCTAACCTAGCAATCTTATTCTAATATTGCCCATAAATATAATACTCTGCTTCTAAAAATTTCTTTGGAATGGTTTTAACATCTTAGTGGTTCCCTCATTAATTAATGAGTTGAATAAAATCTTTGACATGTAACCAAAACATCATGGTACTGGTACAAAACAAGACCCATATACCAATGGAACAGAATAGAGAACCCAGAAATAAGACGGCATCCCTACAACTACCTGAACTTTGACAGACCTGACAAAAATAAGCAATGGAGAAAGGATTCCCTATTCAACAAATGGTGTTGGGATAACTGGCTAGCCATAAGCAGAAGATTGAAACTGGACCCCTTCCTTATACCACATACAAAAGTTAACAAAAAATGGATTAAAGACTTAAATGTAAAACCCAAAACAATAAAAATCCTGGAAGGAAACCTAGGCAATACCATTTAGAACATAGGCACAGTCAAAGATTTCATGACAATGATGCCAAAATCAATTGCAAGCAAAAACTGACAAATGGAATCTGTTTAAATTAAAGAGCTTCTGCACAGCAAAAGAAATTATCAACAGAGTAAACAGACAACCTACAGAATGGGAAAAAAGTTTTGCAAACTATGCATTTGACAAAGGTCTAATATCCAGCATCTGTAAGGAACTTAAACAAATGTACAAGAAAAAAACAACTCCATTAACAAGTAGGCAAAGGACATGAATAGACACTTTTCAAGGAAGACATATATGCAGCCAAGGATCATACGAAATAAAGTTCAACATCACTGATCATTAGAGAAATGCAAATCAAAACCACAGTGAGATACCATCTCACACTAGTCAGAATGGCTATTACTAAAAAGTCAAAAAACAACAGATGCTGGTGATGTTGTGGAGAAAACGGAACGCTTATACTCTATTGGTGGAGGTGCAAATTAGTTCAACCATCGTGGAAGATAGTGTGGTGATTCCGCAAAGACTTAAAGGCAGAAATACTATTCAACCCAGCAATCCCATTACTGCGTATATACCCAAAGGAATATAAATCATTCTGTTATGAAGATACATGCATGTGTATGTTTATTGTAGCATTATTCACAAATTCACAAGACATGGAATCAGCCCAAATGCCTATCAATGTTAGATTGGATAAAGAAAATATTGCACGTATACATCATGAAATAATATGCAGCCATTAAAAAGAACTAGATCATATACTTTGCAGGGACATAGATGGAGCTGGGGGCCATTAACCTTAGCAAACTAATGCAGGAATTGAAAACCAAATACCACGTGTTCTCACTTATAAGTGGGAGCTAGATGACGAGAGCACATGGACACATAGAGGGGAATAACATACACTGGGACCTACCAGAAGATGGAAGGCGGGAGGAGAGAGAGGGTCAGGAAAAATAACTAAAGGGTGCTAGGCTTAATACCTGGGTGATGAAATAATCTGTACAACAAACCTCCTGTGACACAAGTTTACCTGTGTAACAAACCTGCACATATATCCCCAAATTTAAAATAAAAGTTAAAAAATCTTTGACATATGTTCACTTCGTATTTAAGAGAAAGCAGTAATTTTATATTTTTGAAAATCATTCTCTCATAAGATTAAAGTACAATACTCCCTACTACTTGATGGTAACACTACTTTACATGTCTACAGAAATTTGTAATAAGCAACTCCCTTTCTGCAATGAGAATCTCCTTGAAAATGATTACTCTGGCTGTCTTGTGTACCACTGTATTCCTTCCATCTGGCCTCATTTACCGACCTTCACGTACTGACCTCCTAGTACATGATAGGAGGTCAATTAATATTTTTGTGAATCTTATTTAACATTCATATGCTCCTGTAAGGTAGCTAGAGAGATCCCCTTTCTTCATTTTCACATTTGGATAGCTTGTCCAATGTCACACAGTTAGTGAGTTAAGAGAGCTGTGATTCAGCCAAGCCTTCTTATTTCTAGGGCAGTGCATCTTCTAGCACACCGCAATTGTCTCTTGTTTTGTAAACATGCACTTAATACCAACAGACAAATTCAAAATACTTCATCACTAAAGTCTTCCTTAAGTGATTGCTTATTGTTAGGATGCTTGTAAAAAAAATTTAATATAATTTAATATATAAAATTCAAGATTTACATTTATGAACATGAAGCTATCTAAAATCACTCCAATAATATCTAGAGAAATAAGTAAATAAATTTGAAGGAGATGATTTATTATTGAAACACTGGACTCATTTTTGCCCTAATATAGCAGTGTATCTTGATTAAAGACAAATCCAAATTATGGGGATTTCATTTTCCAAACAAGTCACAATTAACACTGGAAGATCAAAAGCTGGCTCCAGTCTGCAGCCAGAATTTTCTTTAGTCTATATATACATATATATATTTTATATATTTTTATATATATATAAAAAATGTTATATATATATATAAAATATATATATATATAAAATATATATATAAAAAAAAATATATATTTTTTTTGGATTGCAATTGAATCTTTCTCACCCCATGCTCCCACAAAAAAAAAAAAAAAAAAGAGAGAGAGAAATCAGACAAACAAATCACAGAAACTGCTGGCCCTTTTGAAGTATGCCACAACCTCATTTCTTTCCATTCTTACTGCCAGCACCCTATTACAAACTATTATCCTCTCTTCTCTGAATTGTCTCAAAAACCTCCTAGCTGATCTCCATGCACCTGTTCTTATGCTCCTCTCACATCAACACTGCAAGCAAAGTGATTCTTTAAAAAACATGATCTGATCTTGTTTCACTCTTGCTTAAACCCTCTCTGTGGCCTCTCATGCTCTTAGATTAAACCCAATTCTTTAACATGGGCCAGAGGATTCGCAGGATTTGGCCTCTGCTTCCAGTCACTTTTGTCCTTGCTCACGCTAACCCTTTCCCATCTCAGAACCTTTGCACATTCTAATTCCTCTGCCTGGAAAGTTCTACCTTTATCCTCAACCTAGCTAACTCCTGCTCCCCATCAGGTCTCAGCTTTCATGTCACTTCCTCGGAGAAGACCCCCATGCTCTTCCAGGTCCTACAACACCCTTGTAATTGCTTTGTCAACATCCATCTTCCCACCAGACTATACGTTGCTTGAGGTCAGACTTGAAGTCTGTCTGGTCTGCAGCCCTATGTTCAATGCCTAGCCCAGTGTCTGACACACACTGTGTTTTACCAGCTCAAAAATGCATATTTTTTTCTATTTTTACAAATTTGAAATCAGGATGCTTTCAATCATTCATATGTTATTTTCATTTGGCAGCGTTTTTCTTTCCTAGTGTGGGTGAAATAATTGTGTATCTTACAATCAGAAGTATCTTACATTTAAAGAAATATGATGGTTGCCAAATGAATGACTACCTGTAATGAAAACGCCAGTAGTTACTTTTGTGTGTGTGTGTGTGTGTGTGTGTGTGTGTGCCTGATCACAGAAACTCTACTACTTATGAATGGCTGGGATCTGAAAGGCAGTTTGCAAGCAGCAAAGCAAGAGAGCCAACTGCTGGTTTCCTCCATTGGTAGTGGGTGGCATCGATTCGTCTTTACTCCAGTACTAGCTAGACGTTATGCATGTTGGACGTTCACAAGGAGAGGAGTGTTGTATCTGGGACAACTCATGCAAGCTCCTGCCTGCTGCTCTGGTGTCTGCTGATTCAACTTCTGTCAACACAATTCCATGTCCCAACCATTGCTGTCAGCACCTCCCCTGCCAAAGCTGATGTCACCTCAGCCGCCCCAGCTCCCCCATCACTGTCCTCCTTACACTCCACATAGCTGTTTCTCCCAGCCAGCTGAACAGAGCAGCCCTTGGTATTCAGAAGACATCTTTCTCCATCATATATTCAGATGCCTATGTTGGGAATGCAGCCAAAGCCCTGAGAGAGAAGCAGGGAGCTATAGAGTGCTTGATCACTCATCACATTCCCGCCTTGACCATTGGTCCAGAGCCCTGAGGCTACCGGAATGGGTGAATCACTTCTTCTTGGAATCCCAGCATAACTCTGGAGCAATCCTAACAGAGAAGCAGCTATATATAGGGCCCAATACCTTCCAGTTTTGTCTTTTACATAAAACATTAGCCTGTTTTTCCCCCTCCTTAGGAATCAGCTTTTCCTCTGATGGAGGTTGTTTCACTCTGACCTTATCCTGAGAAAACTCCCTCCTTATCTGTGGGCATGTCTTGACTCTAGCAGAAGTAGACATAAGTAGAGCAGGTTTGTTCATTGACTGTGGCCTTTGATAAGTTGCACCCATGATAGACGAGGCTGCTATTTCTGGGTGTCCTCCCCCATCATTACCCATGCCCGGGGCTTTACAAAATAGCTGGGTTGAATCACACTGACAGAATCTTTTAGTCACTTTCAATTCTGCCAAGGAAATATAGGCATGAGCTTTCAGATTCTAAATTAACTTTGATTCCTACCAGATCTTAGTCCCTTTTAGGTCACAAAGCATCTGTAACTCAGTTGAACACTTTCATTTAAAAAAAGGAAAAAGAGAACAGATAAGGGAGAAATAATTGAAGCCAATAAAGGATTAAGATCTATGTCAAATAAAGACTTTATCCAAAATGTAAGAAAAATGAAGATCCCAATAAATTATTGAGATCTGTCCAAATTTTCCAACCCTGAATGGAAGCCAAGACAGAAATATCCAGTTAAAGGGGTCACTGAACTGGGGTTGGCTGAGGACTTTCCCCTCAAGGGCAGCTCATCCTGGCATTAGGAAGCTGGGCTGGACCAGAAGCCACATGTGGATTTGAATCCAATGAGCCAAAGAAGAACATCTGATGAGGCCACCACAACTGAGGGACCCGAAGCAGGTGTCAAAAGCTGAAATATGGGCATAAGGGGTGGAGGGAAAATATTGCAATGCATAGAAACATTAGGTTCCCCTAAGAAAACAAGTGAAATTATCACATGAAAAAAATTTAAATGGGGCACATAACATCACTTGTCAATACTAGAAAAGGGTCTCAATCATATGTTATGAATTTTTTTTTTTAATGGAGTTTTGCTCTTGTCACTCAGGCTGGAGTACAATGGTAAAAACTCTGCTCACTGTAATCCCCACCTCCGCGGTTCAAGCGATTTTGCTGCCTCAGCCTCTTGAGTAGCTGGAATTACAGGTGCCCGCCGCCATGCCCAGCTAATTTTTGTATTTTAGTAGAGACGAGGTTTCACCATGTTGGCCAGGCTGGTCTCGAACTCCTGACTTCAGGTGATCCACCCACCTTGGCCTCCCAAAGTGCTGGGATTACAGGTATGAACCACTGCACCCTGGCCACATTATGAATATTGAGTAATTTCTAATCTTCAAGTAGAATAATTGGGCACCTGATTGAAGAAAGTCTTCAAGGCAAAGGACAGCCCCAGTTTGTGAAGGATGCAGGCTGGAGGCCAGACATGGCCCCCAGAGAACGGGGACCACCTCACTTTGAAAATGCACTTGGTGCCACAGAAAAATCTTTGGGAATCAGCTGCACTGGCAGCCCAGGAGAAACCTGCTGCACTCAGCAGAAAACCCAAGACAGCAGGGTTTCACTCTGAGCAGGGGTCTCTCTTAAATGGCTCTGCTCTTTTCTGACATGGCCAGCTTTCCCTGATGTGGAAGACAGAAATACAAGAAGGCTGTCAGTCACAGACACTCTGCCTTCATGGATTGAAGGCTAAGGCAGACAGATTTGGGTGCAGGTTTTGTTAACATAAACTTCACCTTGTACAAGATCCCTTCTATCCATAGGCTGCTGCATCCCTGAATGAGGACTACAATCAACCAGTTCTCCAGTTGAAGACTTAAAGATTCTAGGTTCATCCAAGTGAGACCTAAGGAGAATCCACTCACATTAATTTTGGGCAAATATAAGACCAAATATTCAGATATAAACACACACACACAAATGCACACACACACATTCCACAGAAGGGCTATAAAATATCTCCTACAACTTAGAGGATAAATGTAACACTCAGAGATAGAAAAAGCTTGTTCCTAAAACACACATTTTTCTCCAGCCATATAAGTATATTTTGGAGAGCATCTGCCTTATACCCTTGATGAAATAAGAGCAAATCTTCTAAGAAACAAGAAATGAAAGATGAGATGGTAAGATAATTGTTAATATATAATAAAGTAGTTAATGAAAGGATATATGTAAAGGTAATGCCACAGAATAATTTGATAATTGGCAGAAGCAGTAAAGGACAGCACTAATTTTACAGAAAATTAGATCTGTAATGTGGAGGATAAGCCTGAGGCAATCTCAGAATGCATAGCAAAAAGATACAGATTAAAGTGATAAAACAGACATAAGTGGAGGCCAGAAAATGAAGAAATCAACACGCAAGTTGGTTGCATACTAGCTCTGAAACTGTTTTTTCAACTGTAAAATGGGGTGATTAGGAATACTACTCTATGGGGTGCTATAAGGGTTGATTAAGAAAATAAGTAAATTAGAAAGTCCCTAGCATTTAGAAAGTATCAAATAAATGGTAGTTGTTATTACTATTACTACTACCATTATTCCTATTATTATTATTAAATAAATGAGCACAGGGTCATATAGAGAAAAAATCAATACCATTGACTGTGGTCATTTTCCTGAGACTATCAATTAGATTTTGTCAGCAAGTAGATTATTTTTAAGAAGGGCTCATAGCTGCTATAGTTCCTGGATTTTTTTAAAGAATGTCTCTCTGTATTTTCGTACATGAGTTATAATTTAATGAATACAAAATGTTTAGGTAAAACTTCCTATAAGAATTTTGCATACAGTGTCCCATTGTCTTCTGAGATTAAATGTTACAAGGCAGAAATCAGAGACAAGCTTGAGGTTCTTACACAGAATTCTTTATATGGAATAAAAATTGCAGATACTACAATTTTACAAGATACTTGAAGCTTAGGAACTCAACATATATCTAAGAGTTATTTGGTTCTATCTTTTTTTTTTTTTTCCTTTCTGAATTGAGTTCTCTTAACCTGCAGGTTCAGCTTTTGCTTTATTATAGGAAAGTTTTCTTCTATGATATCCTTCAATGCATTTATGTCTTATGTGTTTGTTCTTTTCCAGAAATATCGCTATGCTTATGCTGGCTGGCCTTTATCTTCCATGACCATCATTTTTCTTTCTAACAATTTATAAACGTCTTTACAGCTTCTTTAATGTACTCAAGCTTCTCCTTGAGCTCTTGAATCTCATTACTGCAACTTCTAAAGTGACTTATTTTTCTATAGTGGTTTTATTGTAGTTTTCAGTTTCTTTCCTGAACATTGCCAGCTCACTTTTTCTCCTTTGGCCATTTTAGAATCTCTTCCTTGAGTCTTTATCTCTCTGTTTTTTTTTTTTTTTTTTTTTTTCAAAGGGGCCATGTTCTTTTAACTTCTTAAAGGGTGGAACAAGTATTTTTATTTTTTAGAGAGACAGAGTCTCTCTCTGTCATGCAGGCTGGAGTGCAGTGGCACGATAATAGCTCACTGTAACCTCGAACTCCTGGGCTTAAGCCATCCTCTCACCACAGTCTCCTAAATAGCTGGGGCTACAGGTGTACACCACCATGCCTGGCTAATTTTTTATTTTATTTTTTTGTAGAGATGAGGTCTTGCAAGTTGCTCAATCTTGTCTCACACTTCTGGCCTCAAGTAATCTTTCCACCTCATTCTCGCAAAGTGCTGGAACTACAAGTGTGAGCCACCACCATGTCTAGCCTTAATAAATATTTACCTGGAATTTTCTTTATTCTGCAGTAATTTTTCTTCATAGCTTGGAATAATTCCATGTCAGCTATAAATTCCTCATCTGGTTTTCACTTTTTAACTTCCTTCATTCTTTTTCTTTTCATATTCTCTATGCATAGGTACCATAGTGGGTCTTCTAAATTTACCCCTCCCTTGAGAATGGGGTCATTCTACCAGAGGCTGCTGTTTGCTCAAGAGTGGTCTGCATGGCTGGGGCAAAGGAATGATCTAAATTGCTGGCAATGTCTGTCCTCGGTGATTATTTCTGAATATATTCAGAGATAGTCTTTTTTCTAATTTTCATTGTTTGCCCATTTCAGATAAGCAGATCACCCACACAGGAAGTAGATGTGTCTCACAGAAAATGCTAACTCACAACTGAGACCCATCTCATTTACTTTCAGAGAAATCTGGACCATGCCTGAAATCTGAAGGGTTATGTATCATCTCTCAGCATTCTTCTTCAAATTGATTCCAAATTCATCAATTTGGCAGATATTCTCCCTAGTCTGATTGATACTTGTAGCTCTAGCTATATTTCTTCTAGATGCATTTTTCTTTTCTGCTTTATGTTCCTTGGATTATTTTAATAGGTTACACACTGGGGACTATAGTAAACAACCTTTTTACCAGAAGTTCAATGTAGTCTTTTAAAAATAAAAATCTGATATTACCCCTTCATTCTGCTGCCTCCATCATCTGCTTTCCACCCACATCTCCCCTTTTTCTCCTTCACTCTTCTGCTTCATGTGACACTTGTTCTGTTGCTCTCCCTCTGAAAGCTGTGCCCTTGTGCTTCTTGTTCCCTCTCCCTGGAAGGCTCTCTCCTTCACGCCATTTCTTGGCCAATTCCATTTCTACTTCAAGCTCAGTTTAAGCATCACTTATCAAGGATACTTTTTCTGAACACTCTAAGCAAATATCCATACGTGTTCCCCCACTTACTATGTCAAATCTCCCTTCAACATCTGTTAGAAAGTCCCATAAGAACATCTTGATTTCTCTTAATGTTGTAATCATGCGGTTTGGACAACAAATACTGAATTCAAATTTCAAATTGTAATATTCAAAGGAAGTTTCTCTAATCTACACTGGACATGTTCGCAGTAAAGTACAAACGCATTGTGAATTCATTTGAAGTGTTGCGTGTTGTGTCTGTTACAGATATTCACACTAGAACAAGCATAATTTAATGAGGGTGTGTAATAATAATGGGTGTTCCAGAAACCTGTATCATAAAGTTCACCAGGGCCTAGGCTACTGCCTGGCACATAGAAGATGCTCAATAAATATTTGTTAAACAAATGAATGATTGCTATATCCTTGAGATTTATGTCTCTACCCAATACATAGTCCAATCTACATCCAAATAAAAGGTAACTAGGAGGTAGGAAGCACTATTGGGGTGGAAGGGAGAATAGTTCCTCAAGATAAATCAGGGTGTTGACTCAAATTGTTTTGTCAGCTTGCCTCACTTTGTTTTCCTGCTTCTTATTCATAGGTAACCATTTTGTAAACCTAGATGCAAAATGGAAAGCCTGCAGATTCCATGCTAACGAGCTGTGTGAGACATTCTCAGCATCTCTCCAGGCTGTCAAAGGGCTTAGATCAAGCATTCTTACACATTGCCTAAGCTCTTCTCAGACATATTTGCTCCAGGCTTTTAACAACTGCCAGGAAATGAGCAGCTGTGAGTTCCAAACCTAACAGGTATGTGGAGCGGTCAGCATGTCCCCTTCTGATCACCCAAGAGAGGAGACATTATGTTGGGGTCAACTGTGTCTGACACTCCTCCCCTCTAACCAGTGACCAGCAGGAGTTTGTGTAAGCTTTGGGCTCCTGCTAAACCGGGCAATTTCTGCCCAAGGCACTCAGCCTGGGGACTTCTGCCAAGCAGCACTCAGCTTCCCAGATGCACTTAGCTCCCAGTGCCCAGTGTTTTTTGAAATGTCACGTGGGATTCCAAGGGCAGGCATAGATAGCGCCAGTAGCCTGTACTGCCTGCATTACATGGGTTGGCACTAGATTGATTCTAATGTCTGTGTGCTGTTCAAAATGTGGTTCACTGTGATGCTGAATTTGTTTTACCTTTAGAAAGCTCAGAAATTTAATTAGCTTTTTTGTTTTCTTTTCAACCCTTAATAGTATTGAAAGCCAATGGTTTTAATAGCTCTCAGGTCGTAGCTGGGTCTTAGTTTTTGCATGTAGTGCCTTTTTCCAACTATTACTTTTTAAATGTAGTAAGAGTTCTTTTTTGCTTTAATCTGCCTTAGAGTGATATTGCTGTGTTGTCTTTTAAATTGTATTAACTATTATTTGGGTGGCTTTAGGGGTTTTGTAAGTGTTAAGATTTCATTCCATTACCTAGAATCATAGACTTTCAGAGCTAGGAAGGCTCCTGACATATTTTCTAAATCTC
Source organism: Piliocolobus tephrosceles (assembly GCF_002776525.5). Taxonomy (NCBI): domain Eukaryota; kingdom Metazoa; phylum Chordata; class Mammalia; order Primates; family Cercopithecidae; genus Piliocolobus; species Piliocolobus tephrosceles. Next base: position 39,653,739 of record NC_045447.1, on the reverse strand, counting down.
TTCTTTTAGAAGTGAAGCAACTGAGGTAAATGGGTTGAGAGATTTGCTCAGTTTCTCTCAACTAGTGGTGAAGTTGGGATTAGGAAAATCAGGTTCTCTGGTGCTCATTTCAAAGATATTTCCACTATAGCTGCTTATCTTTTAAAGATATTTTCACAGATTGTGCCTAAGAGTCACCACCACCACCTTTAATGAAAATACATCTGCCAACTTGCATGGAAAAGCCAAATGCAGTGAATAGTAGGAACAGTCAATATAATTTTGTTGCTTCCTCACCCAAGTACCCAGAAATGCCAATAGCCATGTCAAAAAGTCAATCAGTGGTTAACTAGTACTAAGTGTTTCTATGTGTTGGGTACAGCAACTGCCAAAATGTAGATGCCCTCATTTCTTATGATAGGGCCACAGGAGATATCAGGAAGTAAAACATTAGTAAGCTTATTGATAATATTGATTATCTAGATTTCAGCAGTGGATATTGAGGGAGTTTCTTGGCATCCAGACATTTTCAAACAACACACGATAGGTTAAACAGCAGAAAAAGCTGGGTGCAGTGACTCACACCTGTAATCTGAGCACTTTGGGAAACCCAATTGAGGATCACTTGAGCCTAGGAGTTTGAGACCAGCCTGGGCAACATGGAAGATGGGAGAGACTCTGTCTCTACAGATTTTTTTTTCAAAAGTTGGCTAGGCATGGTGGTGTGCACCTGTAGCCCCAGTTACTTGGGAGGCTGAGGCAGGAGGATTGCTTGGACCCAGGAGATAGAGGCTGCAGTGAGCTATGATCATACCACTGCACTCCAGCCTGAGCAACAGAGTAAGACCCTGTCTCAAAACAAAACAAAACAAAACAAAACAACAGAAAAAACCTGATGTTCTCTTTTCAATTAGTAATATTGATACAATGAATTTAGTAAGCCTTTATATTTTTGGTTATAATAATAACAATAATAGTTTTCATGGCATCTTATGGTTTGCAAAGCTCTTTCGTATTTACAATCTCATTTAATTGTCATGATCAATATTTTAGATAAGTATCCCTTTTCGAAAGATGACATTGAGACTCTAAATCTCATAGCTTATCTGGGAGAAATTAGATTTTAATCCAGTTTCTTTCTATTCAAAAATCTCATGATCTTTCCATCATCATTTCTTTCTTCCCTGTCCTTCCACGCACATTCATGGAACACTATTGATGTGCCACAGACTGGTAAGGAGTGATTCCATCAAAGGCACAAAACTGGTTCAACAGAGGAAAATTATTAGCCTAATCTATCACATTAATAGACAAAGCAGCAAAAATTGGGTTTTGTGGCTGTGTTGGAGCAGTGGAAACAGCTTTCCTTGGATGAGCTTGTCCTGGTTCACATTTTGCAAATGAGGGAAACCTGTTCCAGAGATGGGAAACAGCTCAAACTTCCAGTGAGATAGAGACAGCTGGAACCTGAGTAGCTCAGATATATCTAGCAGACCACAGCGCGTCTCAGAAGACACAGAAAGCTATGGCTTGGTCTTTTTATACTTGTGTCTTTTTAGATTTCTGAAGACTCAGAATGGGTACACACACACACACACACACACACACAGAAAAACGCATATGTAAACAATGTAATGTTAGTCTCAATGGAGAAACCATAGCAGGGCATGTCCCCTCTAAAAAAACAGGATATTGTAGTTTTTAGTAGAGATTAGAGATACTCTATAATTAGAGATGCTCATGGAAAGAAATTCCTATAGAAAAGGAAAAGAGAAGAAGATCACCTTCTAAAAATCTAAGGGAATCAATCCCAAATTTAGGTAAACAGTTGCAGATGTCAAGTTGATACATAATAAACGATTCCTGTGAACCTGAGGTAAATTGCCAGAAAATATCACAAAATAGCAACACACAACATCAAACATGTTGAATGTATTAATTCAACAAATGTTTGTGAAGAGGCTACTACATGCCAAACCATGTTCTCAGCACTGGGGTTAGAGCCAAGAACAAAATACACAAATCTCTGTCCTCAGGAAGCTTTCTTTCCAAGGGAGGGAGATGTGCAAAGCGTAAGTAAATTGTGTCACATCTTTGAAGCTCAGTGCTGTGGGAACAACAATGAACAGGGTAAAGGGAATAAGGACTGCAAGCAATAAGCATGGGATTATACTTTTAAATAAGACTGTCCAGGCCATTGAGAAAGTCACATCTGAGTCAAGGCCTAAAGGTCAGTGAATTCGCCTTATGGATATTTGAGAAAAAAGTGTTCAAAAGACAGAGGAATTGGCTAGTGCAAAGGCTGTCAGGTGGGAACCTCCCTGCGGGGTTAGAGAAACATCAAGGCAGGGAGAGTCCAGTGGCTGCTGTGTAGATGTTGGGGTGGAGGTGAAGGAATATCACACACAGTCTTGGAGACCTTTGTATGATAGGAAGGACTTGGGCTTTACTCTGAGTGCTTGAAGAACTCAGGCTTTATTCTGAGGGAAATACAGAGTCACACAGGTATTTAGCAGAGGAGTGTCACAATGGGACTTGGACTCTAAGCAGGTCATTCTAGTGGCTATGCTGAAGCACATCTCCACTGCCACCTTCCCCTCCCCTCCTACTCTGGCTCCTACCTCCACCATCACTTACTCCAATTATTGTGGGTAATAGAAGCTTGGGCCAAGGTCAGGGCAGTGGAGGTGATAAGAGGACAAGTTCTGGATGTATTTTGAGGGAAAAGGCAACAAGATTTCCTGGGGTGGTGTGTGACAAGAAAAGGAGAATGCTCAAGATATGGGCCTTGACTAACTGGACAGATATTTAATAACTAACATAATACAAGACACATGAGAACTACTGGAAGAAGATGCTAAAAGCTTATGATATACTACTACAATGAGGACTTTATCGGTCTTGTTCCCTTCTGTATCCCTAGAGCCTAGAACAATGCCTGGCACACAACAGGCACTCAATAAATACTTGTTGAATAAACTCATGAACAAATGAATAGTAATTATTAAAATCTCCTCTCTGAGCTAAGTCTAAATTGGCAGTTCTCAAACTCTAGCATGTAGTGAAATCACCTCAATAAAAAACAGATTGTGGGGCTCCATCCCCAGAGTTTCTGATTCGGTAGGTCTGGGATAGGACCCAAGAATTTGCATTGGTAAAAAATTTCTGGGCTATGCAGATGCCACTGCTTCGGGGACCACACTTTTAGAACCACTGGTTTGAACTATGTGGCAATGTGGTCTGACAGTGGGTACCTTCCCACCAAGCCTGAGGCAAGCTCAACTCCTGTTTCTCTGCAGGCTTTCACACCCCAGCCCCTGTACCAGCTTTCATTGGCCAAATGGCTTCAACTCTTCCTGACCAGTCAAGGTTCTTTCTCATTCTTGCTCCTTTGAACTTTTCCTTTTGGGTTTCAATATAGCCATGTAGTTTTAAATTTATAAGTAACATTTCTCCCTCTTTCTCTCTCTCTTTTTCACACACACACAAATTAGTGTTAATAAGCAAAATACTATACCTCATTAAGGCTCTAACTTGCATTTCTTCCAAATAAATATTAACTCTTTATTCTTACCCTATCTGATAGTCTGCCTGTCCATTTTGGTTATGCAAAAACTATTTTAATTTTTATGTGGTAAAATCTGCCAGTCTTTGTTCTTTGTGATTCCTACTATCATTTGTAACCTTCCTTGCTTTCCCCTAAACACCAGAAATTTTATGTTTTTTGCTTATATGTTTGTATTTGACTGAATTCTTTTATATTTGGCCATTTACTACATCTGGAATAATTCATCTCTGATATGAAATGGAGTCTAAATGAATTTTCCCCCAAATGGCAATCTATTGCCTAGCACAAGCTGTGGCACACAGTGCGCTCTCACTGAATGTTTCCACAATTACAGAACACATCTCCGTACTTTTTAACAAATAATCATCCTCTTCTCCCATTGAACTCTGTTTTACTTGGGGATTTGGATAAGAACAGTGTTCACCATCTTACTAACCACCACCACTGCCTGCCTATATACACCCTACAGGACAAGCAAATTTCTCCTGGAAATATTCAGTCCTTCTCAAGTAGTAAATTAGCAGTCAGAGTCCATCAGAAAATAACTAAGCATTAACTAGAGGCCAAAATCCAGATGCCCCTCTAGATCTCTGACAACAAACAGAGATATGAGAATTGGAAAGGAAGAGGTAAGACAACCCCTATATGCAGATGGTCTGATTTTATATGTAGAAAACCCAAGGGAATTTTTAAAAAAAACCTACCACAGATAATAATACAGTTTAGTAGCACCTTATAAAACACGATATATTCTTTACCCCTCATAGTCTTTTTTCAGAATATCAGACCCCAAAAATGAGGAAACTACACTCTATTGAGGGGCATCAACCTTGTTACAACCAAGAAATCCTTTGTTGATTTTATAGGGGGATTTGGATGCCATTTTTAGAAAGCAAATGTCTACCAAATAAACAGCATTTATTTTTAAAAAATTCAACATATGGAAATCAATAGCTTTTCCTGAATCTAAACATGAATAAACTGCATCTCAATCCAAAGCAAGACATATTTTACAGAATAACTGGTCCATACTCTTCAAAAATGTCAAAGTCAAGAAAGGCAAAGAAAGGCCAAGGAACTGTTCCAGAATAAAGAAAGTAAAGAGACATGACAACCGAATACATTGCATGATCCTGAAATAGATCCTGTGCTGGGGAAGAGGAGGCAAAAAGGATAAAGAACATTATTGGTTCAACTGATTAAAGTTAAATATCAGTTGTAGGTTAAATAGTAGTATTATGATGTTAAATTTTAATAACTTGAAAACCATATTGTGATTATAAAAGAAATGTTCTTGTGCTTAGGAAATACACATTGAAGTATTTAGGGGTAAAAGAACACAATATCTCTAACTTTCAAATGGTTTGAGGGAAATTATATATAGAGAGAGAGAGAGAGAAAAAAATGATAAAACAAGTGGGTCAAAATGTAAACAATGAGTCAACCTGGGTAAAGGGCACATATGTACGTGCCTTGCACTATTTTTTGGATTTGCTACATGTCTGGAATTATATAAAAATAAAATGTGTTATAGAAAATTTGCACCCTCATGTTTACAAACATAAACTAGTTAGAAAATAAAATGGAAGATAAGGCCTATTTACACCAATACCTAACACAAATCTAACAAATGTCTAAAACCTTATGAGAAAAGTGAAAACATTCTCCAAAGACACACACAAAAAGTTTTATAAACGAAATAATGTTCTTGGTTAGATAGCCTCAAATTCAGAAAGATGTCAATTCTCCGTAAGTTAAATTACAAATTTATTGTGATCTTAATAAAAATATATTTTTTTCTTCTGGAACTTGACAAGTTGATTATATGGTTCATTTCAAAACCAAGTAAGCAAAAGTAATTAGGAAATCTCTGGAAAAGAAGCACAAGTGGAGAATGGGGCTAGCCCCAACAGATATTAAAACATATTTTAAAGGTTCTATCATTAAATGTGTAGTATTGACATACAAATAAAGCAATAGAACTGAATAGAAACTCCAGAAATCAAACCAGTTTCATAAGAAAATTTAATGTATGATGAAACAAATCAGTAGTGCAAAAATGATTTGGAATAAATGGATAGCCAGATGGAAAAAGATAAAATTTGAACCATCCCTCACATCATGCACTGGGATAATTTCTAATTGGATCAGAGATTTAAATGTGAAGAGAGGGAGGGAGTAAGGAAGGGAGGGAGAGAGAAGGGAAGGGAGAAAGGAAGGAAGGAGGGAAAAAAAAAACCATATGGTATTAAAGTATGGGTCAGTCCTTCCATAACCTAGGAATGGGGAAAGGTTTTACACTATGACTCAAAATTCAAAAGCCATAAGAAAAAGATTGATAGATTTGACTACACAAAAATTAAAAGTCATTAAATGTTGCAAAGCAGAACACACCAAAAAGTAGTGAAAGGCAAATGACAAGCTGAAGAAAAAGAAACATTAACAACTTGTATCACAGACAACAGGGCAATCCTAATATATAAAGAACTTCTAAAAACAGAGACTAAAAAGAGCAACAACCTATAGAAAAATGAGCAAGAGCTATGTACAGACTGGCATAGAAAAAGAAATGCAAATAGCTCTTGATCATATGAAAAGATGCTCAATATAACTTACAATAAGGGAAACACAAATGAATAGGACACTGAGATAGCATTCCAAAAGTTTGACGACTGACAAGATTAGTGAAACAGGCACTGTCATGCATTGCTGGTGGGAATATAAAATGACATAATATAATCACTACAAAAGGGAATTTGGCAATATCTATCAAAATCATATGTGCATTTACCCTTTGACCCAGCTATCCCACTTCTAGGAATCTATCCCAAAGACATAGTGGCAAAAATACCAGAAGAGATATGCACAGGGCTACTCACTACAGTATAATTTTCTATATCCTTTTGTCCAATAATTGACTGAATAAACTATGATGCCTTTACATAGTTGAGACCTAAAAAGGGATGAATATGTATGTGTCTCTGTGTGTGTGTGTGTTTCCTAAAATATACATACACTTGGCCGGGTGCGGTGGCTCATGCCTGTAATCCCAGCACTTCGGGAGGCCGAGGCGGGCGGATCACGAGGTCAGGACCATCCTGGCTAACACGGTGAAACCCCGTCTCTACTGAAAATACAAAAAATTAGGTGGGCGTGGTGGTGGGCGCCTGTAGTCCCCAGCTGCTGGGGAGGCTGAGGCAGGAGAATGGCGTGAACCCCAGATGCGGAGCTTTCAGTGAGCTGAGATTGCGCCACTACACTCCAGCCTGGGTGACAGGGCGAGACTCTGTCTCAAAAAGAAAAAAGAAAAAGATATACAGATATACATACACTTCGTCTTAGCTATATTTTACTTCTAGAATAAATAAAAGTTTGGCCGCTTGGATGTTTTGTCATATGGAACAATTAGAAACAACCTACATGTCCCATAGCAGGAGGTTGGTTAAGTAAAGTGTTTGTAGTGAATACAAAATAATTGGAGAGCTCCCTTCTCCAAGAAGCCTTCCCTGATGCCCCACATTTACACAGCTCACTGTGAGTGTCTTTCTATGGCACTCATCGCCTCATGCCTTGCTTTTGAATGATTTGTTTAGGGATGTGTTCTTCCCTAGACTAAAGGTAATGCCATTCACTACATCAGTGAGCAGTTTGGGAATACCATGTGTTCTGATTCTGGCCAAGGAGCTGTGTGGGAGAGGTTTTTAGAAGGGCTTTTTGGAAAAGTTTTCTTATCCCAGGAGAAGACCACAGGACAGACAATGTCTTTCTCTTCAAGGCTTCTCCATGCTTGAACGGGATGCTTGGAACTGCTGTAGCCAATTGCTTTTGGCCTGAGGTTGAATTTAACACCAGGAATGGCAGAGCAGAGAAGTGGGGTTCCTTGCTGACATCCCTGAGCGGTTGATTCAATCATCCCTGTAACCCACCTATCCTCTGGAATCCCTGGAACATGAGAGAATGCAAAAATACATTTCCTTTCTGTAGAAGTTAGTTTGGGTTTCTGGTCATGGTGGTTGAAAGCCTCCTAAATGAGTCACTAGAAAATGGTAAGTGGTCCAAGTTGGCTAGAGCAGAAAGTACCTGAAAGCAGCTGAAAGGAAAGGTGACTGGGAAGGTAGTCTGGGAGCAGACCTCACAAGCCCCTGCATGCCAGGCCAAAGAATCTGTAAATAATGGGGAACCATTGACAGTTTTGGTAAGTAATGGGGAGCAGACTCTCGCAACAGATGGGATAAATATTGGTGCAAATGCGTGGTGTAGCTAGCAAAGGACCCAATTAGATTCAGACTTCTCTCTGCTGAGAGAAAAACTGCATCTTTCGAGCAGCATCTTAACCAGACTGGGAACAGTATGGAAAGGACGTGGGCGTGAGTGACGATCAGGTTCCCGGGCATTGGTCTCAATGGTCACACTCATACACAAATGCTGCCCTTGGCTGCAGCCTCACCAGCGTCATGTGTGAAACCAAACAGTTGGTTTCTCCGCTTTCCTTGGCAATGGCAAAGCCCCAGTTGGAGCCCCATGTTTGTGCTAAACTCCAGGCGGCACAGTTCTGATTTATAACTTTTTAAATTATTATAAATGTGACTTCTTTTCATTGTAGAAAAATTGGAAAATACATATAACAAAAAGAAAAATAAAATAGTTTTTAATCTAGCCCCCAAACGTTTTGTTGAATCCATTCCAGACTTTGTCTCTCTCTCTGGATATACACTGAGTAGACAAAAACGATATCGTTATCTATAGTCTTTTTTTTCACTGAACAATGTATTGTGAGTGACTTCTTATATCAATTAACATTTTCCACATTATCCTTAATGACTCTATTAATTTCATTCTAATAAAATATCATGATTTACTCAACCACTGTCCGTGGTTGAATATTGATACTATTTCTAGTGTTCGCTATTATACACATAAATGATGTTGCAATCAGTAGCCTTATACATACACACAGTTTGCACGCTTTGTCCAGTTATCATTTTAGAATAGAACTCCAGAAGTAAAATTACTAAATAAAGGCAAAATAACATAAAAAATAAAGTTAAAAAAATTCAAATTCTCTTTCTAATGAATTATATGGTTTCCAATGTACATTTTTCCAAGCTTAGATAGATAAATGTCTAGATAATTCAATATATATCTATATATACAAATATATACATATCTAATCTATATTTATAACAAATATAAGTATATATTTAGAATATATATAGAATATATATATATGATTTGTTCTTCATAAGAACAATAGAACTGTTGTGCTCATCTGAAAATTCAGAAGAAGTGTATGTCATCTTGCCCTCCTAACACACACATCTTCCTCCTAAAATTGAATGGGACTAGGTTTTCAAAGAAGAGCTACCGAGCCAACTGCTATCAACAAGATCACCTAGGCATAAAGAGAATCAAGCCATGTTCAAGATGTGAGAGGATTTAGAGGGTCTTCCCTGACTTAGGGATTGAGTGGCTTTTTTAGAAGGTCCAGAAACATCCTTATGAACCAAGCCATGGACTGGATGTGAGGCCTGCCTTGTCTTCTCTCCTACCCTGGGGTCCTGGAGAGGTGCTCTGCTGGCAGGGAAGAAGCTTTCAAGTTTGTAGAATTTCCTCTGATCCTCCACTGTCATGAACTCTACCTATGTGCAGTCTCACCCTAGGACATAACAGAGACCTAGCATCCCCAGCCTCTTCCACCAGATGATTCACATCCCAGAGGCTCTCCTTATTGCTTCCTCTGGATCATGAGTGCATCAGGACCAAGGCCTTCAAGAATGATGCAGGCAACAGCAGCTGATATCCATTCAGCATGTTCAGAAGGTGCCCTGAGACTCCATCATCTCAGCTGATCCTCCCAACTGCCCAGTGAGGTAGGTACAATAGGCATCCTCCTCCCCAATTTGTAGGTGAAGAGACTGAAGCTCAAAGAAGTGAACTGATTCACTCAAAGTTATAGAGCTGTTTGCCACTGATATGGTTTGGATCTGTGTCCCACCAAATCTCATGTCAAATTGTAATCCCTCATGTTGGAGGTGGAGCCTGGTGGGAGGTGATTGGATCATGGGTGTGGATTTCTCATGAACAGTTTAGCACCATACCCTTGGTGTTGTCCTCATGATAGCAAGATCTGGTTGTTTATAAGTGTGCAGCACCTCCCCACCTCACTCTCTCTTGCTCCTACTCCCGCCATGAGACTCTGCTCCCCTTTCACCTTCTGCCGTGATTGGAAGCTTCCTGAGGCCTCCCCAGAAGTAGAAGTTGCTGTGCTTCCTGTACAGCCTGCGGAACTATAACCCAATTAAATCTCTTTTATTTATAAATTGCCAAGTGTCAGGTATTTCTCTGTAGCTATGTGAAAACGAACTAATATAGCCACAGAGCCAGGACCTGCCCTTAAGACTCAGGTTAGGAGAGGACCCAGTTACCACTCTGAGTTTCTTTTTGCCAGAGCCATGCTATTTGCAATCCAACTAGATGTTCTGTCCTATATTCTCATATCATTTCTTTTTTTCTTGTCATAGACCCAGGGCTCTCAAGTGGGTTTGCACACTCATATTTGTGGCCGCGCGTGAGAGGAAAATTATCTTTTCAATCAGCCTTTCTCTAATCCTTCTTCTAGCTGCTTCTCTGGGATGTAAAGGTCTATACCAATCATGAGCTCCATTCCTCCACCACCAACAGTTTCTGTGATACTCAAGAGATAAATAATAATATTGCTACCAGCTAATGCTTCCTGAATGCTTCCTGTAGACCAGGCATTATTCTAAGCATCAGTATCTCGATACTCATTATGACCTGATGAGCAGTGCTGGGTAAATCACAGTCCTTGCCCTGGGCCTCACACTTTAATAGATCCACTCTGTGCCTGCTCTGTTTTCCTTTTCATGGGTTGAGGAGCCTACAAAACCAAGGATTCAACAAGTCCAAGGAATTGTGACCCTCAAATATCATGGACTTCAGAGCTTAAACATTCTTAAATATACTTCCAGGGCCTGTTCAAGAGATCATTCACACAAGATACATTGCGCTGCTGGTGTGTATATCCTGGGTCACAGGATTTCCAAGGAGATGCTGCTTGCAGAAGGCAAAGGGCATGTGTGTGTTTATGTGTGCGTGCTTGAAGCTATGTGCTAGGCCCTTCAAGGTATAAGAGTTAGGGCTTGGGTAAGAGAAGGGTACAAGCCATAAATAAAGGACCCCTATTTGGACTCTTGCCCCACTCACAGCAAATTTTAGGGGAAAGTCTACCTATAGGAGGTAGGTACTATTAAAAATCCCCATGTAGGGATTTGAGCCACATAGGCTATGAGGAACCCCAGGGTCACATGGCCAGCAAGAAGTGGATCCAGAATTTGGATGCTTAAGCACTATACTCACTTCCTCCTACCCCTTCTCAATTGCCATGACTTCCTGGAACACTGCAAAAATACAGAGAAAGACACTGACCTCATGATGCTTGCCAGCATTAGGGAGCAGGCAAAGGGACATCTCAGGCCCTATCCGAAAGGAGTATGTTAAAGGCTAGAACCTCCTTTGCATAGCAGGATCTTCACAGTTTATTCCCCACCTCCAATCAACAAGACAATCCATTTCATCTGATAATCAGCAAGAGCGTTAGCCGGAGAAACCAGAGTAAGTGGCCAAAAGACCTTTGCTCTATTGGAGCTATTCCTCCTTGGAAATCTCACTCAGTGATCTCAACTGGGAACTCTGCAACAAAGACCACGTGTCTGCAAGAACAAGAGCAGCTCCTGATGGACCCAGGTGCCTCCACTGTCTTGAAGCCAAAGACATTTGATCTAAGACATGTCCTCCCCCTTGTCCAGCTTCAATGAATTGGGCAAATACCATTTTTAAAAATAAAGTATTAAATATCAAATAAGAGAAGATAAAGTCAAAGGCTGGCTATCCCAGAAACCCTCATCCATAGATTAAAAAGACCAGAAATAAAGTTAGCAAAAAGGGGAAACAATAGGTAATTAAAATTATTGCCAAATGCAGTTGACTTCAAACACCTTATAGTTCACTTCAATTCCATTGTGAGTTGCTCTTTAAAACCTTTTGGGTGACAAACCTTAAAAGTGACACCTCCACCCTTTTGCTTGTTGCTATGGTACACATAGTACACACACAGCATCCGAGACATGTCTGTGTCACTGACTTTCTCCATGATGTTTTCCAGCCTCTCCATTAGTTCATCATGCAACCTATGAAATGGGCATAGTATAGTGTGACTATAATTTGGGGTTTCAGTTCCAGAATAACAATGGACAAATAGCATTCAAAGAGGCCAGGACGGAGTGGCAGACTGAAGCCAAAGCTGTTGTCTGGAGTCAGGGTGAACAATGCCATGAGTTGAGTCAAGCAAAAACTAGAGTCAATATCAAGGCTGTGCCAGGGCAGGGATTTGCAGGGCAAACCAAACCATCCCACCACGTTGTGATTCTCCAGCATGAGGTCCCTTTGTGGAGCTAAGCACATGCCTTCCTGATCCTTCTGTGGGCTGTCTTAAAGGCACCACTCACCACCTGCTAAGGGATTGAGTCAATGAACCACCTGTGGTCCAAACCATGGCATTGGAGTCACTCTGCACAAGGGTAAGACCTAGAAATCAAATCACTGGGTACCTAATATAGTCATTCTGTTCAGCCACATCCATTTGCTCATTTAAAAATACTTGTTGAGCATTGGCCATATTCAAGTCCTGTGCTAGGCTCCGAGGATTCAGGGGTAAATAAGGCATACCTCATTCAGAGGTAAATGTCCCCTCAGGGAGGGAACATTTCAGTGGGATTGAGATACATGGACTCAGACCACATCAACAGACTGTGTTAGCTACAGCGATAAGGGCCTGAAAAATTATTCTGAAAGACTTCTGAGTATCACATGCAAGACTTCATGGAAGAAGTGGCTTTCAGTGACAAAAAATATAGTCACTTTTGCACCAACCCAATAATTCCAAACATGCACAAGTGAGCCAGATGAAGATAAAGTGGCATGGGAGTGTTCTGGTAGAGGGGGCAGCTTATCCAAAAGTGAGAGTTTCCTAGACCACGCCAAGAACTGCTTGGAATTCAGAGAGGCCAGAGCAATGGAGGGGGAGGTGGGGGGTGGTAAGGGGGCAGGCAGTGAGAGCTGAAGCTCAAGAGGCAGCCAAGTCCATGCTCAGGGCAGTGGATCTCATCTAGAAGATAACAAGAGCCACCGAAATGTTTTAGGCGGAAAGATGGCCAGACTCACCTTTTACAAAGATCACCATGGCAAATGGCTTGGAGCGGGCAAGGTTGGGGGCAGGGAGACCTCACCTCTGAAAATTAATAAAACAATTTCAAAATAAACAAGATTTTCTTTTTCTGCTTCTCATCTGGCTGTTATTTATTCATTAACATTTACTGAGTATCCACTCAGTGTCAGGCCCTAGAGTAGGGACTAGAGGTAGAAAGAACAGGACATTGGGCTTGCTATGCCATGCCTGACCACCTTGCGCAGCTCTGTGCACATGATGGGTTTGTTCAAGGGTGCTTGTCCTTGGAACTTAAGCACACGGTACTCGCTATGAAAGGCACCACAAAACCTCCCACTTAAGCTTTGGTTTTGATGAGAAGGCAGCACTCCCATCCCCCTTAATCCAATTAAAAGAGCTCTCCCTAGCTGTGAATACCAGTCTGGCCATGCAAAAACCTCCTGGCCGTAGAGCATGTCCCATTCCTCAGCCCGGCCTGGGCTGGTGGGCCAGTACTCCTCCCCTGAGCTGTTTCCATGGGCTGCTGGCCATACTCTGAAAAATGCACAGGTTGCCAAACTGTCAGCAAAAGCTTTAATGAATGGTTCTAATTACATTCAAGTAGCAGAGCCCACTGCCATTTTAATCAAATCTGGGCCTGGCAAGCTCTTTGGCAGGAATACAAGAGAAAGCCTCATGAAAATCCTGCCAAAACACTAATCACCTTTTATCCGAAATTTGCTTGATGGAGGCCTGGATGTAAAATGCTTAGGGGGAAGGAAAAAAAAACAAAAACAAAAACAAAATCACACACACACCAACAACATTGTTTGGATATTTTAAGGAGCTTATTTTAGGGCTTGCCATAAATTATTCCATGTGGGGAGGAGAGAAAATTCCAAATCAGGAGTTGCCGGGTGACTTCCCTTCAGGAACACAGTCCTTACCGAGAGGGCAAACCCCTGCAGGCTGAGACCCAGGCACCGTCATCCAGGTCCTGGCTCACGCTCCACACTACCAGACATCTCCACAAGGCCTTGTCTGAGACCTTCCCCACATCCAGCTTTGGGTTACAAAAGGCATCCAGCCCTGCTCTGTGTCTTCGCATTATCTCAGACCTATAGGCTGACCCTAACTGGAATTCATCCTACCTAAACCTGGGTGGTAATTAATCTGGTTTTTTTTTTTTTTTCCCCCCAAAAAGATGGCTTTCATAGTAACCACTGTGATTCTCAAAAAGGAAAGGGCTTTCTCTACAAAATCATTCAGAGCAAGTGTACAGGCAATACAGGAAATGAAAACCCAGACAACTAGCAACTATATTCTAGCCAGGGCAGAATAAATACACAGAAAGGAAAGGTTTGATGGCAAACCAGGTTCCTCTCCCCTGGGGCAGAACAAGAGGAGAAGGATTCAAATTGCAGCAAGAGGGAATTCATTTACAGATAAAAAAGAACTTCCTGACAATGAGGATACAGTGAATAGGGAACAGAGATAAGGGGTAAAATCTCCTTCACTTATTGACTCTAATCTGGGATACACTGTATCCCATCTCCAAAAGCTAGTTGCCCTCAGGTAACAAAACGAAGGTCCCTACCATCTAATTTTATTACCTTAAACACCTCAGCCACACTTCATCCAGTAGTTACCCCAAGCTAGTGTCTGGATTTTTTAACCTTAGATTGTATTTTCCACATATTTTTAATGTGAAAAATAAAAAATAGTGAGATCTTTTTCCCTGTAGTGAGATCTCTGAGAGCTCTGGGATACAAGGGATTCTGGGGTCCTTGTAAATGTTTGACACATGCATTTGGAAGTTCTATTTTTAAGTCCAGTCCCTGCCGTTGACCTGAGACCTAGTTATAGGACCTGAGGTTTTCAGTTTTTGTCACTTATAAAATGACGATTAAAATACTTGCTCTGCCTATACCATAGAGTACTTCTAAGGATTCACTAAGATCGTGTATATAAAAGTGTCCTGCAAACATGAAGGCACTTTACAAATATTTGCTGTTTGTGAAATTACAGTACAAATGTAGCTATGGAAGAGCCTGAAGATCTGAAGTTGAGTCTTGAATGTTACTCATTCACTGGCTACATGAACTTGACCTTTGTTTCCTCATCTGTAAAATATGTATAGCATTGCCTCATAGACTTGTCGAGAGAAGTAGGTGAGACAACAAATGTGAAAGCACTATGAAAAATAAAAGAGAAATATGATTACACCAGAACATGCACACTATGGGTCCCAAATTACACTTGTTGGATCCTGGAGATATGCCAGGAATTAAAAATGTATTCAAAGCCTGCAGCTTAATTTAAGGAGAATGAGCACCTCAATGGACATGAGGTTCAACAGAATGAGTTCCCATGTAAGCAATAGTCTCTCTGACTCCATTCAGGTGATGGAGTCCAGCTCAGGCTACCACATCGCTAGAAGACCAGGTTGGGTGTCCAGGCCTCCAGGATCATCCCTTCCAGAAGATAAAAGCATATTTAAAACCATAGAATGTAATTCCTCCAGGGCTTAGGTAACAAAGGCATTTTGTAAGTAAACTATAATGGATTGACTTTTTTTTTTTTTTTAACTCTTTAGCTGTGAAATAATTGAAGGTCATAGAATAAGCCTCCCTTTTCTATGTGAAGAATTTGGACTTAAAAAAGAGTCCAAAAGACAGAAGCGTGGGGGACACATAACCAAAGCTGAATACAAAAATGTGGTGGGGGCACTTAGAACAGTGTTGACTAATAGGCCAGAGTACAGAGGGGTATATAGAGTTCTCCAACAAGGACCCATAAGGAAGGACAGGAAAGTGGATGGGGGTAGAAACTTGCAAGAACAGAGTTAAGAAAGCTAAGGACTAAAATAAGCTCAGAGGAAAAAAAAAAAAAAACAGAAAGAAGAAGAGGAGGGGAAAGAATGGAGAAAGAAGAGAAGGAAGGGGAGGAAGATGGGGCAGAGGATAGGAGGGAGAAGAAGAGTAAAAAGACGAGGGAGAAAAAAAGATTCAACAAGCTGGACAGCAGTATTCTCAACATGAGATCCTTGAACGTGAATTCTGTGAAATCTTATTAAGGGCTGTAACAAGGAAAAGAACAACTCTGGTCAAATAAGTTTCAGAATTGTTGGATTACACAATCAATAAAGTTTCTTTATTGTGGAATGTTTCAAAGACTTTAATATGCTAATATGTACTGAACATCTTTAAGAACAAGAAGATAAGTTTGTACGTTTCCCAGATTTATTTGACCGCAGGAGTTTTTTTTGTTTTGTTTTTATAAGGCATCTTGCAGAAACAGTACTTCACAGAACCGTTGGGCTTAAAGAACACTGGTGGCCACTCACAGTGGCTCACACCTGTAATTCCAGCACTTTGGGAGGCCGAGGTGGTCAGATCACTTGAGATCAGGAGTTTGAGACCAGCCTGACAAATGTGATAAAACCCCGTCTCTACTGAAAATACAGAAATGAGCTGGGTGTGGTGGCAGGTACCTGTAATCCTAGCTACTGGGGAGGCTGAGGCAGGAGAATTGCTTGAACCTGGGAGGCAGAAGTTGCAGTGAGCTGAGGTCACACCACTGCACTCCAGCCTGGGCAACAAGAGCCAGACTCTGTCTCAAAACAAACAAACAAATAAACGAACAAAAACAAAAACAACAACAACAAAACACTGGTTTAAAGAGAATATGGTTCCAGACTACAGGAGCCTCTGGAACATTAGAAATTCTGGCTTTTCCATTAATTCATTTATTTATTCTTTCAACAAACATTTATCAGCATTACTATATAGTAGGCCCTATCTCATGCTCTGGGAATACAGTTTTGAACAAGACAGATGAGGCCTTTGCTCCCATGGGAGTTTTATTTTGTGGGGAAAAATGTGAATATGTGAACAAATATATGAAGAAGATTATGGTGGGCTGAAAAATAACCCCCCCCAAAATGTCCATGTTTTACTTCCTAGAATATATGAATATTACCTTATACAGCAAAGGGGATTTTGCAGATGTGATTGAATTAAGCATCAGGAGATGGGGAGACTATCCAAGGTTATCCAGATGGGCCCTAAATGAAAATCACAATGGCCCTTATAAGAAGGGCATGCCTGTAATCCCAGCAATTTGGGAGGCTGAGGCAGATCGCTTGAGCCCAGGAGTTCAAGACCAGCCTGGACAACACGGAGAAACTCAATCTGTACAAAAAAAAAAAAAAAAAATACAAAAATTAGCTGGGCCACTGCACTCCAGCCTGGGTAACAGAGTGAGACCCTGTTTAAAAAAAATAAGAAGGACACACAGGATGATCAGGCAGAGAAGGCAGTGTGATGATGGAAGCAGAGGGGGAAAACATGATCTGATGTGGGGCCACAAAGCCAAGGAATGTGGACAGCCTCTAGAAGGCTGGGAAAGGCAGCCATGGGATTCTCCCACAGAGCCCCAGATGGAACCAGCCCCGCTAACATCTTGATTTCAGCTCCATGAGATTCCTTTCAGACTGCTGATCTCCAGAACTGTAAAATGATAAATTTATGTTGCTTTTAAAGTCACTAGGTTCATGGCAATTTGTTACAGCAGCAACAGGAAGCTAATACTAAGATCCATATTAGCTGATGAGAAGACCTTCGGAGAAAATAAAAGGGGATGTGATGGTGACTGATCGACCTGTGGTCAGGGAAGGTCACTCTAAAGAGGCGTTAGTTGACAGTGACACTCAAGACAGCACTCCCCAGCCTCTCTGTTACCTCGTTCCCTCCAGCAGGGAAAGAGAGCTCATTGGCAGTTGACTCTTTGATACTGTTGGTACAAAGAACAGGGACTCAGCTTCCTTCGAGGGATGAACAGTCTATTAAAATGATACACGTGAAAACAAAGAAACTAAGATTATCATCCAGGGCCAAGTCCCAAGGAAAGAGAAGGAAAGCAGCTGCCCAATCAGACTCCCAGGAAGATGTGCTACCTTGTAGGCACAGAGTTTTTCAGAAATAGAAAGTTACCCAGGATCCACAGCAGGCCTGACATTAACAGCACTGGAAATGGGGCATCTTAGCCTAAGCCTTCCCATTAAGCCGACTCCTATCTCTGCCTCCGCTTCTCCTCAGGTGTGTTTCTGTCTTTGCTCCAAATGCCAAGGAATCACTACATTAAACTTTTGCATTAAACTCCGAAAGAGAAAAAAAATCCAATTGGTCCAAATCTTCACCATCATATCTCATTTGTCTTTGACCATCCTAGAGATTGGTTGCCTGTGAGTCAAGTGCCCACTCTGATCCAATCAGCTATGGCCAGAGTAGCCAGGTTGCTTGGTAACCAATGCATAAGGAACTGGTTAGGACCACAGCAGAGGGAGGTGGGGGTCAGACTGTTTCTTCCTGAAAAGGCTGTGAGTGGAACTCAGCGCAAGGACTTATCTCAACAAGTCCAAATTCCTAAAGAGGAAAACCACTTATATCTTACCTCAACAATGTTAAACACACACACACACACACACACACACACACACACACACACACACACACGATGCAAAATAACAGTACCAAAACTTACATATACCTTCCTGTCTTTTGAGTTGTTAAAGCATCAACTTTAACCAAGATGATTTAGAAAAGATTTATTCGTCCTGCTGTCTGACCCCAGAGGTATTTTAGAAGCCACTTGCATCCTGAGCTGTTGGAAAGGCGGAAAGGCAACCTGACTGTGTAGAAGGTAGATGTGAGGGCAGCTGGTCCAGATGAACTTCGACACATGTTTCTTGCTAAAATGCATGATTCTATGACAGTTCAGGTCAATTTCCATGGGTTAGGGCAGGAACAGAGAGCCGCAAGGAACCAGAGGTCAAGAAAAAGCAAGAAAGGCCAGTTTCTCTTCCTTCACCAAAGCCCAGAGATAAACCTAGGTGGGGGTTTAGCGGGGGTAAGAGAAAGCAGACAGGTGCTTCCATCCCCTCCCCTCAGCAGAACCCACAGACAGAGCCAAGCTGCGACTGTGGGGATAGCAGTGAAGTTTCTATGGGG
Source organism: Piliocolobus tephrosceles (assembly GCF_002776525.5). Taxonomy (NCBI): domain Eukaryota; kingdom Metazoa; phylum Chordata; class Mammalia; order Primates; family Cercopithecidae; genus Piliocolobus; species Piliocolobus tephrosceles. Next base: position 39,634,958 of record NC_045447.1, on the reverse strand, counting down.
TCCTGAACACCAAGAAGGATGAGATGGCAGAAGGACTCCATCATTTTGGGGTCCTCAAGCATGAAGGCCCTTTTATAGTTTATCTCCTTGAATCCTTACTCTAGACCAAAGTGGCAAGAAAATATTTATTAACCCATTTCACTGACGAGGAAATAGAGGGTAACAGAGGTAAGTACAAATGATGTCCAGGGATCCCTGACCTCTCTATAAAGCATCACCTCTACCTGGGCAACTCACAATGCAATGATATACTGATTCCAACCCCCTAGTCCTTGCCACACACACCCATCTGCCAGCTCCCTTCTTCTCCTATCATACACACAGCTTTCTGTGAGCAGACCTTCTGGATCTGATCACCACTATTGTACTGCAAAGAACCGAGAAAACAGTACCCCCATAAGACTGACAAAATCTGGCCTGGGACATAGGATCACCAGGCACAGCTTGAGGAGGAGGAGAAAGAGGAAGCCCAGGTTTCACTACTAATAAGCAGAGAGCCCTTATCAATGCCGCTTCAGCTCCTAACCTCCCTCCAGCCCTTAACTGCAAAATCATCCCCATCTGCCTGCCATCTTAGAGAGCTAAGGTAAGCATTAGTACAAAGACTGCTTTTGAAAGTGCTTAGCAAATGATAAAGCATTCTTTGAAGATCATTTTAGGCAGAAGGAAGGCTATGTGGCCACCTCCCGGAAGCTGAATTCTCACCTCCACTCCCTCACTGTCCCAGGTGACTCCCTGCTCTCTCACTTCCAATTCTAGCTACCATCAGCAGTACCAGAAGGTAGGAGCTTTGTCGGACCATCGTTATATCCCCATCAGCTTATTGAATCTTAATCGAGTGACCGTACGGTATTTTACTGTCTATGCATATTTTCATTGTAAACCATTTTGTTTATTCCTCATAACAATCCAATGTTTATAATAACCCTTTCAAGTGAGCTCTATGGGCCAAGCACTGCTGTCAGCACCTTTATGTGCATCATCTCACCTAATCATCACAACAATTCTATGAGGCAGGTGTACTATAATTATCTCCTTATTCCAGATGAGGATACTGAAGCACAGAGAGGTCAGGGAACTTCCTCAAGTTCACACAGTGTCAGTGTTGGGATACACTCCCAGGATGATTGGCTTCAGAAACCATCTGTTTATATTGAGGTAACCCGGTTCTCAGCAATTTCCTCGTAGCATCAATTTCATTTTATTTTACACATGCTATCTTATTTAACCATCTCAACACCCCTGTGAGGCAGGAAGTTCCATTAAACTGAAAAGGAGCAGTAAACTGATTTTTTGTGAATCCTCACACTAGCAGAGCAGGACTCATACCCGGGTCTTCTCACTCTTAAGTCTGGTGCTCTTCCAGAAACACGCACCTCTCTGAGAAGAAAGGCTCTTCCCAAGAAGCTCTGGAGATGATTGAGATAACAAAGGGCAAAGGGTTTGATTTTCTTTGGAAGACAGTTCTTGAGAAACTTAACATTTGATTATTGTTCCTGCATTTTCAGCCAGCGGCAGCAGTGAGGGGGTGATGCAAATATCAATCAGCCGACGAGCACATCAGTCATCTTCTGAGTAAGTGCACACATCAAATTAGCATTTCAGAAGCAAGGCAGAGAATAAGATTTCTAATAAGTCTCTCTCCAAAATATACACCAACGTTCGGAGATTCGTTTTAGATATTTCTAACATTCAACATTCCTAGGATTTTCTCACAAGGAAGTTAGCAATCTTCAAACTCTCCCAGGTAGTCAGCATCTCTGTTTAGAAATTGTAACAATAATAATTCTGAAGAAAGTAGTAAATTCTACTTCCTTCTTTTTCAATTTCACATACCCCACAGTGGTCATATGTGGGATGATGTTGATTTCTAAAGAAATATCTAAAGGTTTCACCAGTGGAATTTTTGCAAGGGTGGAAACTTACTAAAGGTAACTGCTTAGTCAAATCAATAACATCATTCACCATAGATATCTAAAAAAGCACAAGATGTGATCTTTTTCCTTGAATGGCTTGGGATGACCTAGGGACACCAAAAGACATGTAATAATTATAGAAACCATTTTGGAATACGCTTCTCAGCTCTGATTTTGGGCAAGACTGTTCTAAAGCTGAGATATAGCAGATAACAAGATAAACAAGGCTCCTAATCTTATGAAGCTTACATCGTAGATGTACTCAATACATTGTTTATAATAATAACATATAATTACTGTTATTATTTTTTGTTAATTTGGCCCTTTCTTTTTCCATACCAATTTGTTCTTAGAAAAGAACTTATTATTTCAATAGAAATCATTTCCTTTTTCATGCTTTTTTTCATGTTTTTTTTTTTTTTTTTTAGTGTTGCTAAAAGTCATAGTTTATGAATTGCCTTATAGATTAAAAAATTATTTTACTATGCAGGCTAAGCCTGGCAATTTGCCAAGAAGTCAAATAATCCTAGAGAGATATACAATCTTCTGAGAGCAATCCCTGAAGAAAACACCTTCATTATTGAGCACACAGGGAATGTCTTGAGTGAGAAAGGATCTGAAAAGCAGCCTAGGGAGGGATATGGGGCCCTCTGAGAAGGAGTACCATGGCTGTCGCCTCCAGAGAGAGTTGGATGGACATGCTTAGGAGGCAACAAGCCCAGAAGTGCCCTTAGGCACATGTGGCTGAGAAGCCCCCCAGTAGCACGGAGTACACATAAGTGGTGTCGGCCATCTCCAGAATGTCTGTCCTGAAAGGGACCTCTCAAAGGGGTGGAATCGGACACTCTCATTTGCAGCCTTGCAGAGTCTCTCCCATCTCACCAGCTCTTCTTTGGGGCCCAACCAGGTTTCTCTGCTTCTGAGACATCTGAACAGTTTCATTTGGAGGCTTCTACGTGGTTCCAGGGTCTTCTGCAGTAAGTTTGCATGTCACATCAGGCCTATCTTTATTGGTGGAGACAAAGCTTTGAAACAGAGGACACGTGGATAAAAATGGGATTCCCAATTCAACTCTGTATCTATTTAGTAACAAAGATACTCCTAGTTAATCATTTTGATATATGGGTAAACATTCTTATATTACATAAAGTTTTAAAAAATGGGGCAAACATTTCTAGAACCTCAAAATAATAAAATATTGGAGATGGAGGGGGACATTAGCATCAACTAACATCCAACTCCAATAAAATATTGGAGATGGAGGGGGACATTAGCATCCTTTTTTTTTGGAGCTGAGGTAAAGGGAGTTCGGAGAAGCAAAATGGTTCTTCCCAAGTTCCATTATTAATATCTGAGAAATCTGGGACCAGGAACCAGGCCTTCTGACTCTCATTCTAGTGCTCCTTCCACCTCTTGATCAATTTACAACCTGGAGCAGGAAATTTGACTATCCTTCTAATCTCCTCCCAACTTGTGCAGCTACAAAAATAGATGCAATCTGGAAGCCCAGCCATGCCAAATATTGTGGCAGACTTCCCAGCCTCTCTCTCCTCCTCCCCCAGCTGATGGGAAGTTGAAGCTCCATAACACTCTTGCTAGAAATGTGACAATTATTTCTCTTTTATTCTTCCTTATATCTAAATCCCACTGCACAACCAAGTTCAAAGCCACTCAGGATCCGCTATCCAGAAAGGAAAATTCAGATCGGTTATTAGATAAACAGAATCCTCTATTTTAGAGTCTGTACAATAAAAAATATATGAGACAATTGTGAATATTTATATTTAAATAAAAGATCCAGGCCAATTAAGAAGAAAAACATGGAGGCTTCAAGAGAAACCTATGTGGCTGCATGGGGTCTTTCTATTGGGATGAGACGTTAATAAAGAGAGAAACAAAAAAGGAAAGTTTGAGCATATTAAAAGATTGACTTCAAATGGTTGCTGGACACTGTGAGAGAAGCATTGTAGAAATATAAAAGACAAGGGTATTCAAACATAGCAAGAAGTTGAATTTAAGAAGCTGTTTTTCTTCATGCTGATACTTGGCAGAATACTGAAAAGAGTATATGGAGACATATGTACAAGGATGCTCATTGCAGCATTATTTGTAATAGAAAAAATGGAAATAATCTTAATCTCCTTCCATAGGGGACTGGTTAGAATAAATTATGGTGCATCTATACTACGGAATAGCATGCAGCTCTTTAAAAAAAAAAACTGTATGTTCAGATACAGAATGATGTTCAACATACATTAAGATACAAAGTGATAAAAAGGAAGTCACAATACTATGTAACATAATCTGGTTATATATAACAGAAAATGGACATATTTATACATACACAGAAAATTTCTAGAAGAACATGCAAGAAAATTAATTGCTAGGAAATGCTAATAAAATGAGAAAAAGAGAATGAGATGCTTTGATCTGCTGCCTTTCATCCTTCAGATGTGAAGGTTTTACCATGAGGGATATATTATTTCTAATATTTTCAAAACACAAAAATCATCCAGCACTGATGTTTCCCATACATTTTAATGTATTAATAAATTGTACACAACATTAAAAAGTAATAATGAATGCAGAAAAAATACCCAAGAGGTTTTCACCAAACACACTTTCTTCCTCCCTGAAGACTTCAATCTCTGGATAAAATGTATCTTTCCCATCCTTGCCATCATCCTTTGTAACTATGAAGGCTGACACCATGTAGAATTCCTCAATCACATGCTTCCTTGGCCCTGCGATTCACAGACCTCAGACTTATTCTACATCTGCTACTAGCCTTTTGGCTACAGTAGGACCTCATTACGATGCCTAGAGTTCGAACTTGGAACTTCCTTTCTTTGGTCATAGCTCAGAAAGCTAGAAGCACAAAAAATTGGCCCAGATGTCCCAACAAGTTCAACCAAATCATCTTTATCCCCCTTTTTGGCTAAAGACAGATCAGGGAATTCCCTCAGCCAGTGCTGGTGAAATGCAGTAAGAAGTTTGTCCACGTCTCTGCCACATATTTGTAGAACCACTTAGAGAAGAGTGGGCTGGACGACTTCGTGGAGCATAGCCACATATTTAACAAACATGTCCATAAAGCATAAGGTACTAATGATGGCAATTGGAGAGAGGATCTAAAGGTCTGCAAAAGGGTCCAGGGTTGAGCCTTATCACACTGATTGTCTTTTCCCTCCCACTTTATTAAAACATTCCAATCTCTGAACTTGAAAAGATACAGATTGGATCTTTTTTTTCTATGATAAAAACTTGCCCTGTCTACATACTGTATGGCTCCATTTATATGACATTCTGGAAAAGGCAAACTAGAGAGATAGAAAGTAGGTGTTAGAGCAGGAGTAGGGATTGGCTATAATGGGGAAGCACAAGGGAATTTTTTGGAAGGTGAAACTATCCTGTGTCATGATTCCAGAGATGGATACCTGACTCTATGCATTTGTCAAAACCCATAGAACTATACGCTATGAAAATGTGAATTTTGCTGTATGTAAATTTAAAACTAAATAGAAAAAAGTGCTTTGTCATGTTGAGATCTTATTATTTATTATAATAATAATAAATGGATATAAAAATGAATGCTAGGTCCTCACTTCAACAGCTTACAATTGCAAAGGCAAAATTCCCCTAGTTTCTTCAGAGTTGGAGTTAAGATATCTGGCTGCACATACCCATCATATCTTCAGGTGGCCTCTGCCTGCCTCCCCAATTTTGTCTCCAGTTATTACTTTTTCTTCCCACTCCACATTCTCAGTCCTAAATATACCAAGTTGTTTCCTGCCCCTGTGCCTTTGCCCACAGGTCTCTTAACTAGTAATACCTTTGCCTCACCATTTCCCTGAACTAACCATGAAAACCCTTCAACCTTCAAAATCCAGCTCAGCCAATAGCTTCTTAGAAAAGCTTCCCTGACTCCTCGTTGAGCCATCTTTCACTTGGCTTCTGGAGTTAAATTGAGTTCCTGGAGGATAGACGCTAGGTCTTCTTGTTCACCTCTGGGTCCTCAGAACCCAGCACACAGTTGAATACAAAATGCCACACTCAAATAAGTATTTGTAGACTTTAAACAATTTTAGGTCACTATTTTGTTTTTTTTTTTTTTTTCTGATTAGGCAAGCTAAATCACTAGTTGTGTTTGAAGAAGGGGCATTTCTCAAAAAAAATTCTTAACGCTATAATCGGTTTTTCCTTTTCTAGCATTTTGTTAGTACTTGGGGGCAATTTCACGTATTAAGAGGGTGCAGTCAGCAGTAATCCATTTTATAGCATGTTTTGCAAGATATAGTCTCATATCTTACTTTAGTCAATTTTCTTCTGGTTTTCAGGCACTGGTGTAAATAAGCTTGCAATGCCTTTGTGCAGCGTGCGTGATTCCTAATTCTTCCCTGCAGTCCCTTATACTTAAGATAAGAGGACTAAAGTGCATTTGACTTCAGCTGGGGCTTATTGTGACGCATCCAAAAAGCAAATGGAGAAATATCAGCAGACCACACAGACTCCTTGGAAAGGACTGTGATGCATTGCTGTAAGAATCTCAGACTATTGCTGATGGTAAAACCCCTGTGCGTTACTCAAATACTAAGGGATCTGAAAGGATTGGAGGAAAGGATTTCCCATCCTGAATTCTCTATTCACCAAAGCTGATCTCATTCCCTGACTCCAGTGATGAGACAGGTCAAAGACATCTGGCTATTTCAGGCCGGTATATTGACAATGGCTAGGATGGATCCTTGCCTTTAAGGAGACTGCAGTAGGCTCAGTCTTCAGGGAGAGCTGCCATCTTTGTTGTCAGACTTGCTCGAGTCAAGGCAGATCTGGCTGGAGCTGGGGATATGACCAGTCCATTACAGGTCTGGATAAGGTGTGACTAATGACAGGACCGAGGGCTTCAGAACATAGCCCTGGGGTCTTGGCAACAACATTCACGAGTACAGCACCTTAGAAGAGTGGCATAGGGAACATATGCTGTTATCCTGCTAATCCTCAGTTTCCCCATCTGTCAAAGAGAAAGGATTAAAACTAATGATTTCTAAGGCTCCCTTCGCAACTGCAGCTTGGGTAAAACAGAATGGTCAGAAACAAGGCCAGGCAGGAGCAGAGAGCAAGGCAGCTCAGAGTTTATGCTGAGCTAGAGAAGAACAAAAAGTAAGCGCAACCTTATGGGGATTCCTGGATGGCTCCTGAGGTTTCCTGCTCCAATAAGACATTGGGGAAGCTGTCCATGAGACCATTTAACAAGCTATATGTTTAGAGAACATTTGCAAAGAAGGGGCTGCTAAGTAGCCTTCAGAGGCCAATGGAGTAGTACATGGACAATCTATTAGGATCCAGTATCCCAGGCAGGAGTTCCAGGGGCAGGACTGACATTTCTCAGTCCACCTGGCCCCCACACTGGCCCCAGCCTTGGCATAGCCCCTCTGACTTCTTTCAAACCCCCTTTCTTTATTCCCTCCAAACTCCAATGTATATTTCATTAGAAAGCAACATGGCATGACAGGAATACAGCAACTTTAGAGTCTAAAGCCCTGAATGTGAGTCTTAGCAGCCTCGACTGTTATGCACCACGTAATCTTGAGTAAATTATTTTTGCCACCTCTACCTCAGTGTTCTTCATCTGTAAAATGGAAATTACAACACCCATCTCCAGAGATGTTTTCATGATTCAAATTAGATCACTAAATTGCCGTGCTCTGTAAACTGAAACACTAGACAAACCTAAGCCATTAGCCACGTCAAATTATTTTGGGAAGTCATTGGGGTCTAAATGATGCATAAACAAAACCAGAGCTGGAGAGAAAGCCTCGCTTGGCCCTGTGCAGACTCACTGTCTCCTTTCTGTCATCAGGCGATCCCCCCAACCCTCCCTTCCAGCCTTCCGGGCTTGGCAGTGGGGCCAGCCAGCCACTAACAGGACGGCTCACTGCTCGAACCAGACAGTCCCCAGGGCTGGAGGCTTGTGGCTGTGAGCCTATCAGCTGGCATGTTGACAGACACAGAATCTGGCCAATACATGTCCAATTGGGAGGGTACCAATTCTCAAACATGGCAGTTCTGTGTAGCGAATCCAAAGGGGTCGGAGGCAATACTAAAAGCTAGAGGTCTGGGAGGCTACAAACCTTGGCACTTCAAGGCCATGGAATGTTATGGAAGGGTAGAGGATCTGGAAAAAACAATACACTAGCATTTTATACGCAGGAGGCAGTGTGTGGCAGGGAAAAGTATATGAACTCAGGGGCCTCACACACCTGAATACCAAGCCCAGCTCTGCTATTTACTTTCTATGTATTCTTTAGCAGGTCACTTAACATCACTCAGCCTTGGTTTTCTCATTGTACAATGAGTATTGCAACAGTAACGTAATTCTAACACCTGACATCTGCTGGAGGTGTATTATGTACCAGTCAGTGTTTCATGTCCTCTGCTAGTGTAACCCATGTAACCAACTTCTCAGGATTCTTCTGAAACTACGTGGTGAAGTATCTGGTAGGCTAACAGGCACTCAGTGAGAATGAGCTTCCTCCCTGTATGTACCCTTTATCTTTATGTCCCCCAAACCCAGCTGCCCTAGTGCAGCCGATATTTTATCCTTCGTGAATCCCAGCTTCACTACTTATCAGCTCTGTAGTCTTGGGCAAGTTACCTAACCACTCTGAGCCTCACTATTTTTCTTGGGTAAAATAATGAATAATGGCCTCTGAGAGTTGTTGCAGGAACAAAATGATAAAGACAAAGCACTTAGTGCAATGGCTACCAGGTAGTAAATTCTCCATATTAGTTGCTTTACTGATTATGTATAAACCCTCATATTTGTGTCACATTCTTTCACTTTGTGAAGCACTTTCACAGTGTTAACTCATTAGATTTATACTCTATAAGGAAGATATGGCAAGAATTATTAATCTTTTGACAAATGGAGGCTCAGAATTGTGGAGTGGCTTACTCAAGGTCATGTCATGAATAAAAAGTAGAGATGAAACCTAACCCCAACTCTTCCTCTTTCAAGCCTAGTGCTCTTTCCCTTCTGAGAAGATGCAGAGAGTCACTGGTAACGGCCAGAGTCAACTCCTCAAAGTTGCCATGTTGGCCTAGAACAAAACTGGTGAGTCCATTGGTTTTGTTAACGGTTGGTGAAAGCCAGAGACCTGGGGTGAATCCAGAGTCTCTGTGGCTATTCTATGAATAGAGGGAAGGCTCAGGCAACTACAGGTCCTTGAGGATAATTTATGGCATTTAGGAGCATTTATGAGTCAGGGAGAAGTAGAGAGAGGCTCTGAATGGAAACAGTTCCCACTGAGTTTGAAAGTCCTCAGACTTCACAGGGTCCCACAGAAATGGAATGTAAAATTGCATGGATAAATATTATGGTATTTTTCTGGGTAGAAAGGCTATAGGTTTTGCCTGATTCTCTGAAGCATTTCTGACCCACAAAAGGGAAAGAGCAGTTGCTGTAAGAATGCCACATTGACTTCTGCACTCGAAGTCACCCTCTTACAAGTCCTGTTCTATAGAAATGGCTTCTAGAGAGGATGACAGTGACCAATGGAAATAGACACCATGTTCCATCTGCCTTGCCTGATGTCACCTTTATTTCCTTCTTTTCTTCTATTTGTCAACTTTTCTTTAGTAAATAAAGAGTATCTTCACAGTCACTCAAAACAGCAAAGTTTTTTTTTTTAACCTTTAAGTCCATTATTTAACTCAAGAAACAAAAGTTTATGTAACATAAGCAGGGTTTCCCACTTTGTCTCAGCAAATGCAATTTAGATGTGCTGTTTCTAATGAAAGCAAAAACAGAACAAATAATTAAATTAAAAACAACAGCATCAATTTAGTGATTTACCAATTAGCAATTCACTCCAACATGTATTGAATAAATGCTGAGCTCACAGAACACCATGTATAGTGTTCTTGGTTTAATTGGCCTCTCTGCAGCATTGAACATGCTAGCCACTGTCTTCTGCTACACCACCACTTTACCTTGGTCTTGGTGACACACACTTCCCTGGCTCTCTGCCTCTTATACAGTTACCTCTTCTTTCCTCCCTCTAGATATTGGCTCCATCCATAGGCTTGTTTTCAGGCTATCTCTCTGATGACTTCATTTGCCTCCCTGACTTCAATATCTATCTGATGATCTACGCTGATGATCCCCAAATTTATATCTTTAGCTCAGACATCTTAAAAGAATTCCAGGTTTACAAAGCCAATCTCCTACAGGACACCTCCATTTGAATGTCCCACCAGTTTTCAAACTCAACATGTCAGAAGCTAAACTTATTATTCCCAGGGTCAACCCTTGACTTTGACCAGGATGACTCAGAGTCAGTTATAATCTTCCTCTTGTGCCTCCTATTAGTGAATGCAAGCCAAAACCATGGATGTTTGACTTATTTTCCACTGCCACATCTGGTGATCCTAAGCCTGTTGCTTCTTCTCCAGTACCTTCAATAACCATCAAATACCTTAGTTACTCTACTAATTTCACTTGTCTAGACAATAGCAACAGTCTTGCAACAGATCTCTTTGCTCTATTCTTGAGTGCTTCAATCTGTTCTTCATGCAACAGTCAGAGTGATTTTCCCAAGATGCAAACTAGATTATGTCACTCTCATATCTAAAACTCTTCAATGGTTACCAAGGCCTTTAGGATAAGGTTCAAATACCTGAAGATGTCTTATCAGTTCCTCTGTCTCTGACCCCTGCCCATCTTTCCAGGCATCTTCCTGCCATCTGTATTAGTTAGGACTGAGGTTCCAGCTGCTATAACAAAGACACAGATATAAGAGTGACTTTTAAACAGGGTAGATGGCTTTTCCTCTCTTATACAGAAAACCAAGTGTAAACAGTCAGGTCTGACATAGGAATCCCAATTCCTTCTCTCCTGCTGCTCCATTATCCTCAATGTGCCGCTTCCAAATAAGGTGGTCTAAGGTGATTGTTCCTACCATCACTTTCCATTCCAGCCAATAGTAAAGGGCCAAAGGGACAATGAAAGGATCCAGATGAGATTAAAAAAAAAAACATTACACACACCCACACCCTGTTTGCTGTAATTAAGTTATTTGTCCACCCTTGGCTTCAAGGGTGGCTATGAAATGTCACGTTTTGCAGAGCGACTGTGTGCTAACTCACGCTTGTTTCAACCTAGGAATTCTTAACTGTGTTGAGAACCCTTTCTGCTCCTAGAGGATGTTGTGCTTCCCCTCCCAAAATGCTTACACTAGATTTGAATTGCTTGATTACTTCTCTGTTTTCTCATCCAGACTATGAGATTCTTTAGAGCTGGAGCTGCATCGTGCTTATCTTTGTTTCCTGAGTGCCTAGCATAGTGCCTCATGCATAATAGGTTATCAATACATGTTTGTGGGTTGAATTAATTTTTAAAATTTTAGTAAGAATAGGACCTCAAATTGTACACACATTATGAACTTCGCTATTAAAAAAACACAAAAAGCAAACAAACACATATAAAAAGAGTTCCAAAATGTTAATAGAGGTTGCTTATAGGCCATGAGATTATGGGTGGTTTCTCTCTGATTCTAGCACTATTATTTTAATTTGGGGGAAAATATTATTAAAAAGAAGGAAGGAAATTTTGTTGGTTGTAATTTATATCAAGCTCTTTAAAAGTTTCACTAAGGAATTCACAATTATGTTGTCTTTGAGCCATCGCTCTTTCAAAACACCACAGAGCCAACTTGGAATGATTTATTTCAAAGTGAACATTTAGAGGAAGAGGTCACCAACTCCAGCCTGGCCATTTCATAGGTGAGAAAACTAGGTCCAGAGAGAAGAAGGGGCCTCCATAAATATGGTCATTTTTATTGTGATAAGAACACTTAGCATAAGATCTACCCTCTTAACAAAATTGTATGTGCATGGTAGAGGTTGCTAATTACAAGCACAATGTTGTACAGAAGATCTATAGAACTTGACAGTCTTGTAAAACTTTATATTTGTTGAATAGCAATTCCCCATTTTCTCTTTCCCCTCAGTCCCTGGCAACCACCATTATATTGTTTCTATGAGTTTGACTATTTTAGAAACCTCATATAAGTGGAATCACGTGGTGTTTGTCCTTCTGTGACTACCTAACTTCACTTAGCATAATGTCCTTCAGGTTTATCTATGCTGTCGTATATGGCAGGGTTTTCTTCTTCTTTAAGGTGAATACTTCTCTGTCTCTCTCTCTTTCTCTCTCTCATATAAATGATAAAATGCTAATATCCAAAATATATAAAAAGCTCCTACAACTCAATAGCAAAACAACCAATCAAAATCACACACACACACAGCATGCACATGTGGGTATCACATTTTCTTTATTCATCTGTCAATGAACACTTGTTTCCATATCTTTGCTATTGGCAATAACACTACAATGAACATGACAGCATTAATATTTATTTGAGATGCTGATTTCAGTTCTTTTGGATATATACTCAGAAGTGGGATTGCTGGATCATATTGTAGTTCTATTTTTAATTCTTTAAGGAAACTTCATACTGTTTTCCATAGCAGCCGCGCCAATTTATATTCCCACTAACACTGTACAAGGGCTCCAAATGCTCCACGTCCTTTGTTATCCTTTTTTTTTTTTTTTTGACAATAGACATCCTGATAGGTATGAAATGGTATTTCATTGTGATTTTGGTTTGCATTTCCTAATGAATAGTGATATTGAACATTTTTCATAAACTTATTGGCCACTTGTATGTCTTCTTTGGAGAAATGTCTATTAAGTCTTTTTGCCATTTGGGGTTTGTGTGTGTGTGTGTGTGTGTGTGTGTGTGGTTTTGATTGGCTGTTTTGCTATTGAGTTTTAGGTGCTTTTTATATTTTTGGATATTAACCTTTTATCACTTACATAATTTGCAAATATTTTTTCCCATTCTGTAGATTGCCTTTTCACTCTGTTGGTTGTTTATTTTGATGTGCAAAAGTTTTTTAGTTTGATGTAATCTCACTCATTTATTTTTGCTTATGTGGTTTATGCTTTTGGTGTCATATCCAAGAAATCATTGCCTAGACCAATGTTACACAGCTTTTTCTCTATATTTTCTTCTAGGAGTTTTAAAGATTCAGGTCTCATGTTTAAATTTTTGTTGATTAACTATTTTAGGTTAATTTTTGTGTACAGTGTAAGATAAGGGTCCAGTTTCATTCTTTTGCATGTGAAGATCCAATTTTCTCAACACCATTAGTTAAAGTGACTATCTTTTCTCCATTGTGTATTATTGGCACCCAAAGATCAGTTGACTGTGTATGTTGTGGGTTTATTTCTGGGCTCTCTATTCTGCTCATTGTTCTACATGCCTGTTTTTATATCAATATTATACTGTTTTAATTAGTGTAGCTTTGTAATATGTTTTGAAATCAAGAAGTGTGATGCCTTCAGCTTTGTTTATCTCTCTCAAGATAGCTTTGGCTATTTAGAGTATTTTGTAGTTCAATGTGCATGTTAGGAATACTTTTTCTATTTTTGTTTAAAAATGGGATTTTAATAAGAGTTGCATTGAATCTGTAGATCACTTTGAATAATGTGGACACTTAAAAAATATTAAGTCTTCTAAACCATGAGCACAGGATGATTTCCCATTTATTTTTGTCTTTAATTTCTTTGATCAATGTTTTATAGTTTTCAGTGTACAAATCTTTGACCTTCTTGGTTGAGTTTATTCCTAAGTATTTTTTTTCTTTTGATGTCATTGTAAATAAAATTGTTTTCTTAATTTCCTTTTTGGATAGTTTGTTGTTTGTGTGTAGAAACATAACTGATTTTTGTACGTCGCCATTGTGTTCTATGACTTCACTGAGTTTGTTTATTAGTTTGTTTATTAGTTACTAATTGGCTGTGCCCCTGGATGTATCAGGCTTGGTTTTATTCTTTAGAGAATGCCTTTGATTGATACTTTTTAATTTCAATTGTTCTCATTTTCAGTTACGATGAACTGCCAGTTCAGAAACAATGCATCCCGCTGTGTGCGTGGCTCAATTTGGTGCCTTGGCCAGCATATTGGAAATAAATGACGAAATCAGTCCTAGTAGCCCATTGCAGATGCCGCCACATTGCAGCATCCTAAGACAAGGGCATTTGTCTGCAGCTTTTCCAGGAAGAGGCCCCTGGCAAAGCTCATCAAAAGAAGGCAAGGCTGCCAAATGTTTTGCTCTTTTTTGACATGATTATGGAGGCCATTTTTTGATGATTTTTAAAATAAATCTGAGTTTATTCCTTTTTTCACTAGGCTCTTAACCCCTTGGTTACACAGTCATGAAGAGGGCACAGAGGAGCAAGTCATGTTTTAAAAGACTTTGAGATCAAACAAATACAAGGAAAATTGTTCCACCTTGATTATGCACACCTCTCCCTTTTCCCCACTGCTCTGGGTATTAGACTCCTCAGCATAGTCTGAATAGAACATGAACAAGCCTAGCTCAGCATCTTTACAGACATCTTCTGACCTTTGGATTCTCTCTTCTAACCTCCATGCCCAATGGTTCTACCTCCTCCAGAAAGCCTTCCTGATCATCCTGGCTTTCTCTGGTCTCACGTGCCTCAGAACTGATAGTTCATGGCCTGTGTACATATGCCACTTTTTTTGTATGTCCCATATCTAACCTTAGGTGTTGGTTTATTTTTTCATGTAAGCCCACTACATTCCCCAATCTGTGGACTTTCTGAAGTCACAGACTGTGTCTGACTCATCTCCATGTCCTCAGAGACTTGCTCTCAGTAAGCACTCTGCAAATTTTTGTTGAATCTGTAAGAGCATCCAACAATTTAGGGCAGCTTTACTTTAGAATTTGAGCCAACATTCCTTTCCCAATTAACCCAGACCTCCCACCTCTCACCCATAGATCTTTTGGATCAAGTCTCTCTTCTAGGCCTTCAGCACAAGGGAAAGCAGAAAAAGTATAGGACTAGTAGGTAAGAGTCCTGGGTTCAATCTAATATCGGTCTATTACTCATTGAATGAGTCATTGTATGTCTCCCAAAAATTGTTTTTTCAACTGCACAATGGTTGTTGTTGCACTACACAAGTCGTTTTAAGGATTCAGTGAAGTAGTGTACTCCTGCAATCTTGGAGACAGGTAAAACCCAAAAAGGCAACTTTATGCTCCTGTGAATATTACCTTTTTCCTATTCCACTTGTAAGCACCACAATTTTTTTGTTTCTTTCCATCCATATCTGACCCATTCACATTACTACTTACAAAACTCACCTCAGCACATGATGTTCTTGCCTATAGCAAACAGCGGCCTCCAGACGTGTAAATTTTATAGCTGTCAATGGAGTCATTCAAGAATACCAGGGTCAGGTCTAAGTCTGACATCTACAGCGAGGGAGGGTTCAGAAATAGTGATAAAAGCCAAACAGCCCCTCTATTACTGAAGAGAGTCAATATTCCTGGAGAGATTCATGTTTGCAGTAGGAGCATCTATATGGTAACAACAAAAAGGTGCATACAGATGGAATTGGTGCAAATTGTACTGGATTTACTCTGTAAAGATCCAATGTTTGTCTCTCTTTGTTGACAAGGCTTGCAGCACACCAGCATTCTATATCTCTTCTCTATGGCTAAGGCCACTTGGGGAATTCAAAGTACTTCTACGGTGTGTGTGTGTGTGTGTGTGTCTGTGTGTGTGTCTGTGTGTGTGCACATGTTATATAAATACAGCATGGATTCTTCACCTTTCCACTATTTGATATGCAGAATTTATGTAATGTGGGTGTTCATATTAACTCTTGATTCTAGATATAGGGGAGCTCATAAATGAGTCAAAGAAAAATATCCTTGGTGTCAGAATGCTAGGAGGGTCAAACCCATGTGAGGCTTTTCTGGAGCTCTTATACAATGCAAAATGCGCACAGTCCAGAAGACAAGGTTATTAGGTGAGGACTTAGAAGACAAAAACACATGTGGATTGGAGGCAAATATTACAGTGACAGGTTACTCCTCCCAGCTTTCCTATAAATACCACTTCTCATGGGATGTGAGTTGCTATGGTGATGGAGGTAGGGTGATCACTGAACCTAGAGGGTAATAGGAAATGTTACTATAGGCTGTAGCTTCTCTACTCTCCTGCCATGCCTTCTTCACCTCATCCCTTCTCAGCCACACAGCCTCTCAAGCTTTCTTCCTTAAAGCCACTGCAACCTCTTCTCTGCACATTTCTACCTAGTAGCCACTTCCAGTTGCTCCTTTTTTGATTGGTCCCTTTCAGAGTGACAGCATCTTAGGATCACCTCCAGATTTCAGATTTGACTTCTCTCCCCTTGAAAATCATGTACTGCAGGCCTAAGGCAAAGGAGGCACCCAGGTTTCTGGGATACTAACCCTGCTAGGACTTCTGAGCATTTGGATCTGTAATTTCCAAAAGAGAAAGCTGGACACCTTATAAACATATCCTCTTCTGTAAAATTCTCTCATTGGATTAGAGCTCAGTCTGATACTTTAGAAGAATATACTTTCTTTGTCACTAAATGAGGAGCTCAATGGTCCCTAGTTAGCTGTTGAGTTCCACATGAATTCACCTGCATGAGACAGAGGTTGGGACTGAAAATTGGCTGCAGGCTCAGCAAGGAAGGACAGTATGATGTGGCTGCTTAGTAAGTCTGCAGCATCTTGGTCGGCCTTGCTAAAAGGGAAGAGCTCTAATGAGTGGGAGGGCCTGGGTAGCCCCATTCTACCCTGTGCTGGTCAGCCCATCCATTGGATCATCACACCCACAATTACAAGTCTCTGCTTTATGGAAGACAGATAGCCTGAGTCCACAACGGAAAGAGAAACAGGGCGGATGAAGGGTCAGACGTGTAACCAATGTGAAGAAACTGGGAATTTGTGGCTTGTAGGAGAAAAGCCACTCGAGGTTCCATAAGAGCTGCCTCCATTTATCTGAAAGGTGGTCATTTGGAAATTAGATCAGTTATATTCTATGTGAAAACCAAAACCAATGGCTAGAGATAATAGGAAGTTAATTTTGGCTCAAAATTAAGTGCACCTTCTCTAAAAAGTAGAACTGGCTCCTCTCAGTGGATGGGGCTGCTTCATGAAGCAAAGACTCCCCTACACACATACACCAGTAGGAGCATTCAAGCAGAGGTCCGATGACAAACCATTAAGAGGTTGGCCTAAGAGATTCCAACTGCCGGGACCCAAACCTGATGACTTCTGAGAGCCTTCTCAATTTCTGAATTTTGATGCCAAAAGAGAGTCCAGAACCTAATTCCAAAGAGCATCCTCTCCCCTGCCTCCCTTTCCATCACCAGCACACTAATTTTCCATCCTTCGGTGCCGGTGGGAAGCAAGACTCCATGAGTGCTGGTAAGTGAGACAAGGCTCTGCCCAGCCCTCTCAGCATGCTTGGCAATTAGCTGGACTCCAGCCTTCCAGGACTTACAAGCTCTCAGCAGGTTGTGCTACTCCACCAGTGCTTATTTAGAACCCAGGGAAGGAGGCAGCCACAGGTAGCAGGAGCTTAATTCTGAACCCATGTTAACCAAACATTAACATTTGCATTTAAAAACAAGAGAATGAAAAAGAGCGATAAAAACTCTACTCGATTAAAGCTGTTTGCAAATGCAAATATGCCTGACACCAGAGAGAAAGGGACTCCTGAGCAGCCACCCCTCTCTGCTGACATTTGTGACCAGACAGAAAAGGGGAGTGTATACATGTTCTGGGAGAAGAAAATGGGACGGGTTGTGGGGTGGAGGATGAGGAGGGACAGAAAGATAATTTTGTTCTATACCATGAAACCTATAATTTCTCTCTGACATGAAGATTAGCTCTGTAGCTAATTAGCTTTCTAATATCATTTGCTGCCACAGAAGGGATAAAAGTTTATGAATTTATGAAGCTACCTGGAAAAGAAAAAAGAACTGCAAGTTTGCAAGAGAGGATTATCTGATTGAAATCGCTGGGGCCATTTCAGGGGATCGGGTCTGTGGCTGCCTTTGTGCCCTACCTGGTGCTGTGTCTACACACCCTCTCCGCTGTGGCACCTCCTGGCTTCCCTAAGGAGCCTCCTGTCTTTGCAAGGTCCTACTGGAAAGTGTCTCCTCATACTGTGCTGGCCTGTGTCCTCTGCAGCTCCTGCGGCTGGTCCTCATTGTGTCTCTTGAGTGGCGGAGCTCACTTTCCCTCCCCCTGCCTAGAACAAGCCTTCTGTGGCTTGAAGGCATATACGGATGAGGCTGTGAGTCTGCTTGGCAGCTGGCCTGCTTACCCATCAAACATCTTCCCCTCTCTGGGTGGCTCCAGCCTCTTTGCCCTTCCTACCAAGTTCACTATGATTCACTTTGGTCAAGAGCCTTCCAGAAGCTTCGGGAACTCAGCCTGGCCATGGGTGGTTTCTCTTATTTTTATTTTCCTTAAAATATAATCATAGCTTATGTTAGCTTACGTTTACAGATCGCATATTATGTGCCAAACATGTCATGTGCTTTATTTCACTTAACCATCATAGGAACTCCAGGAGTTATGTTAGATTATCATTCCCACTTAACAGTTGAGAAAACTGAGGCTCAGAGAGGTTGCAGACATGGTAAGTTATATAGCCAGGATTTTGAACCCAGGTCTGTCATTTGTTATCAAAACCACTACCTCACCCATGCAGGGCCCTTTGCAGCTCATTAACAATTACTTTCACTGATTTTGTGCTTTGCCCAATCCTCAGGATACAGGCGAGGAATGTGAGCCCCACAGTGGTTGAGTGACCTGCCCTTTGTCCACAGCTGGCCATCAGTGGGTCTGGGGTTGGAATACAGACTCTGTTCCATGTATTCTGTGCCTCAGCACATTAACATACACCTGCTAAATATTTTGTCCTAAAATTGTTTTCTTTGGATTAAAAAAGTCTCAAGATAATTATGACTTCATTAAATACAACCAAAAAGTGTAACATATGAGATTAACACAGAGCAGATTTTGAATTCTTGTCTGTAATTAAACCTATTTTTAAGGACACTTCCTGTGGGCTCCTAAACCTAATGTAATTGTACTTTACGGCTTCCTCCATGCAGGTAGTTATCAGCTCGTGGCCACATGTAACTAAAGCTTTGGGTCCAGACCATCACCATCCAGGCCCTGAGTCTTCAAAGAAGCCCAAGAGGCCACAAAGCCCTGCCCAGCTCACTGTCCACACAAAGTATTCTCCTGCCCTCTCTCCTGCTCCCCACTCGCCAGTACCTGCCAGCTTTAAGGGTGGATTTGCGCAGTGACTACAACTCCCACATTGAGCCCTAAGTTCTCAGATCTGTTATCTCTTGGGCTGGGGTCCACTGTGGTTCCTCTTTGGCCTCTCCAACCAGGACTGGACCCCCTACCACATGCTCCCTATAATCTGACCTTGACATTTCCCAGCTTTCCTGACGCCCACAGTTTGCAATACCTCAACCCCAAATAAACACTTTAAAAATAAAGAATAATGTCAGAGCAAGACTCCGTCTAAAAAATAAATAAAATAAAAATAAAATAAAATAAAATAAAAATAAAGAATAATGTCATCCATTTATCTAGTAAAGTCCACAACACATCAAAACCCCATTGAGTAAAACTGGCCCTTCAGTAGAAGTCATCAATTAAGCTGAATTTAAAAAAATATCTGTATCATTATCATCCTCTTTCTAAATACTGTTAAGAATTACTGGTCCTTAAATGAGTTCATTCACTAATTGTAATAAATTTATTTTGGGATGTCTCAGAAAACAAATTTGAAGATGAACAAAGCAATGCTTCTTAATACTGAAATTGCTAAACTTCTCATAGAATATAAAAAGAAAATTACTTTTAAAACATACTCTTCCAGGTTATGGAGCTTAGGGGACTGATTGTAACTCTTATATGCCTACTTTTATTAAAAGTTTGTGATATCCAATAATAGTACTCTTAAAGAGTAATTAACACTTCAGAATAGGATTCATGAATATTACTCACCGCAGCTTATGGAATCCAAACAAAAGCACAGCCAAGAGCCCAAGGCATGGTTGATATGCAGGAAATAGCCAGACTGGGCTGTTTCAGACCGGGCTGTTTGGTCAGCAGCCTCAACGCTCCAACTGGAGACTGGAATGGGACTCACAGGGGCCTGGGAGTACGCTTCCCAAAACATGCCAAAGATGGTCATCTGGCTCAAGAAATCTGGAAATTCAATTTCTTCATTCCCAATAGTGCCTTTAAAAAAATCAGTTTAATAAGTATTAAGAGTGCATCCAGTTTTGATGCTCTCGTACGTACTTAAAAATATTACATACCGGCCTTCTGTTTTCATACAATCTCCATCACATAGCTGGGCTTTGCCCACATTTTGGCATTGATGTCTCTTTCAAAATTCACTTTCCTCAGAAATAAAGAAGTGAATCCCTGTTCTCCAGGCAGCCTCTCCTTTTACCTCCTAGCTGGGCTGAACCCCGCCATTCCCTTCCTTAGTCCTTTGAAACTGGATGCCACCTGAAGCAGATTTACTGCCCTGTTCTTTTGGTGAGTTCTCCGTGTATCTCTCATCCGCCTCCTCATTTCCTCTGTGGACTTCGCATTCAGATGACACCTCTGAGGCTGTTCTGGCAGCCTATCCTCAGAAAGACCTCCTTGGGCCCAGCTGCTTCCGGAGATACGATAGAAAGTGGAATTGGGTGAGAAGGATGGTTTTAGAAAACTTGAATGCAAATGATATGCAAATGATGCTGCTAACAAGCTGTGTGACCCGAGGAAAATCACACAGCATCTCTGAATCTTTAATTTGGTGTTCTGTAAAAGGGAGATTCTCACCCCAACTCCCCTCTGTTGGAGCAAGACGGTCGTGAAATGACGAAAGCAAAGGAGCTCTGTAAACCCCAAAGAGCTGTCCAGAGGTGAACAGATGTTATTTATTCTCCTAGCAACATCACTGCTTTCATCTGGGCAGCTGTTAGCAGCGGCATTATTCTTCCCCCGCCAGGTCCCAGTATTCCCATCTCTTCTCTCATCCTACTCCAGGAGGGCCCATCCCAGTGACCCCAGTTTCAGTTTCACAGAAGGTGCAGCTGGGTCCTTGTTCTCTGCAGCTGAAGCACTCAGTTTGCCAGAAGCCTGCCCCTCAGATAACTTCTTAAAATGCCGTTAAAGCATGCCCAACTTCCTCTCAGTTCCTGAAGCAAAACACAAGCAGCTGGCAAGTGGTTAACCCAAGCCACCCTCACCACAGCACCATCACACATATCTGGGGACAACAAAATGATGCTAACAGGGCTTAAGTTTTGAGGTGTGATGGGCCCAGGTTTGAATCCTGCCCTCAACCATTACCAGCAGTGTGATCTTAGGCAAGTCACTTAACTTCTGTGAGCCTCAGTTTTCTCATCTATAAAATGAAATAATAATACATCACGGGGCACTCGGTAGATGATGATCATTATGATGATGATAAATAATATGACAGAAACGCGGGGATCTTGTTAGACAGCATTTAGTTTACTGCTGCTTTTATTGTGACTGTTAATACTTCCTAATAACTCATTGGGCAAGTTCAAGATTTCCTGGGACCAGTGTACCATTTGAAGGTCTGGGGAGAGAAACCCTGCACAGTCCCCCTAGATGACCTGCTTTTTTCCTAGGGTCTCATCCAAGATAAATCCCATTTCTCATACCATGCTCCATATCTCCAGAAAATTGAATTAATACAAATAAAACTCTTGGAATAATTCCAAACTGAGACACTCACTGTTCCCCAAGTAAGCCCCTCATAGTCTTGCCTCTGGGTGCATGTTCACACAATCCCCTCCATCAGGACAGCCTGTCCCCCTTGCAGTGCCAATAGGCGTATGCCAATCTTTCATACCCATCTTTCCTGTCTCATCAGCTCAGCCTCGCCTAGTACTCAGAGTTCTTAGCAAACATGTCTTCTCTTTCTCTCTGCCCTGATGCCTCTAGGAGGCCAGAGGCCTTGCTACCATCTCCCGGGGAGAAATCAGAGTGGGGCTTAAGGGGAGGAGGGGCTGTGGGAGGTGGTACCAAAAACTGACGCGGGAAGAAGAGAAACAGGAAGCAGAAACATGAATTACTGAAGCCAGAGAAAATTTGCATCAGAGGGTCACTCTGTGTTAGGACAGGATTTTCATGAAGGGAAAATTCAGTTTAGTATAAGAAATCAAACAAGAGAAGTGCTATGGGGAGTCTTTACCCAGAATAGATGCAAAATATCTTCATAGGGCTTCCCATGTGCAATGTTCTACAAGGCCATTATTAAAATTCATAAATGAGGAGAAGCTAGTTGATAACCCAGAATAACATTAGTGTTCAATCAGTGCAGAAACAATAAGGCCAACAGGAGAGGCTCAGAGAACAGCAGAGACATTCACATTGTGCTGCGGGCCTCTCCTCCTCTGGGTGATTTCTGTGTGTTTAATGTTTCTTTATCCCTGCAGTATCCCGTGTATCATGATTGTACTCATACAGGTTCCTTGGGGACACAGCTGAGTCTGTTTCCTGCTTGTCTTCTTGATGTCTCACACAGGGCCAGCCACAGAGCCTGTCTCCATAACCGGGTGCTAGACCATGCCTCCTGCTCATGTTCCCTCACACCTGAGTGAGCCTTCCTGCATTGAAGGCCTATTCTGCAGTCTCTGGGCTTTGACTCTGAAGCCAGTCTCTTTTCATGGCAGCTCAACCATCATGCTGGCTGAGAGGTCTCAGTGAATATCTGTTGACAGAGATCTCGCACACCCCTGGTCTCCTCTTAACTTACCTGTCAAACTCTGGCAGGAACGCCTCCTCAACCCCACCTGTCCTCCAGCTCTGAATCCTATCCTGGCCCAAGGTAGAGGGAAGAACAAGATCTTGGTGTAGGCATCAACCAACATAGCAACTCACTCAATTCTGACTTCATATCCAGGAGAAGATTTTTCACTATCTAGTCCATGTTATAAAAATGGGTTTAAGGCTGGGTGAGGTGGCTCATGCCTGTAATCCCAGCACTTTGGGAGGCCAAGGCAGGCGAATTACGAGGTCAGGAGTTCGAGACTAGCCTGGTCAACATGGTGAAACCCCATCTCTACTAAAAATACAAAAAATTAGCCGAGCGTGGTGACGCATTCCTGTAATCCCAGCTACTCAGGAGGATGAGGCAGGAGAATCGCTTGAATCCAGGAGGCAGAGGTTGCAGTCAGCCGAGATCACGCCGTTGCAGTCCCGCCTGGGCAACAGAGTGAGACTCCATCTCAAAAGAAAAGGATTTAGAGGACAATCACCTTAATAAATCACCTGTTTTTATTTCTGCTTGTTCCAGTACAAACATAACTTTTGTATAGCACAAAACCTTAGAATTACAATTTGCATTCTGTTTTTTTTTTTTTTTTTGCTTCATCATATAATCATTTTTCCCCCTATGCTGTTGTTTAGTCCTTGATAGTTACATAATATTTGCATTGGGTCAATGTAGCACAATTTACTTAACCAGCTCACTAGTTTTTGGTGACTTCCAAATTGGTGCTAAAATTACATTGCAATGATGATCTTGGTGGATATTGTTTTTCTGAAGTTAGAATTATTTTCTAAGGATAGATTCTCAGAAAAGGAATCAATGAATTAAAGAATATGAGTGTTTTTAAAACTCTTAATATATAGTGCCAAATTAAAGTTAGTGGGGGTATTTTTAACTAATTTATGTTGCCATGAGCAATATATAAGTATTTCAGTTCCATCACAATGTCACCTATATTGGGTGTCATGATTATTTAACATTTTTGCTAATTTAGAATGTATAAGTGATATCTCATTTTGAAAAAAATTTGCCCTTCTTTAATCACTGGTGAGGTTGGCAGATTTCTCTTATGTTTCTCTTATGCTCACATCTCCTCTTGGAGATCTTGACAGTGCTAGAATTTCTGCTCTGGTGGTGAAGATATCCAGTGTTTTGGTTCTTGCATTTATAACCTGTGCTCCTTCACTCTGGCTTTTTCCCCCTAGTTGCTCATTTCTTTGACACAACATGATCTCACATTTGTCAACCATTTTACCAAAGTCTAAAAACTTGGGTAGGGATTTATAATCACGGATTAAGAGAATGTCAGATGCAGTTAATACGAGTTTAGGTTCCAGAGCAAATTCTGGTATCTTCTTGTTTGTTCATTTTTTTAAACTATGCGACATTAACTTCACTTTTTCTCTCTGGGGTCTCTCATTTCTCACCTGCAGAAAAGAGTAATACCACTTACCCACTTACCCTATAGTGTTGTCTGAGGTCTTTGAGCCTTATAAAAGAAGGGTCAGCCAAATTTTTCTGTAAAGGGCAGATAGGAAATATTTTAGGTTAGCAGGTCATCTGGTCCTTGTCACACTACTAAATTCTGCCATTGAAACATGAAAGTAGTGTACACAATAGTAAAAATAAACTAGCATGGCTATTGTTCAATAAAGTTTTCTTTATAGATACCAAAATTAATTTATTTAACCTATAAATGCATAATTTATACTTTATACTGATATTTTAAAAAGATAATATATAACATTGAATATTATGATATAATAAGGATATATATAATTATGCATAGTATATATTATACTTATATGTAAATTATATAATTACATATGATTATATATTTTTAATTTTGTATAATTTCCATTATATACAATGTGTCACAAAATACTGTTGTTTTGATTTTTTTCTATTTAAAAATGCAAAACCCATTTTTTGCTCATGGGCTGGACAAAACAGGGAGCAGGCTGGATTTGACCCATGAACTCTAGCTCGGCCAGCCACTTCTCTGAAGTCCTAACCAGCTTGAGATCTCATGGGATAGTCAAAACAAATCAATAATCAGGACAGGCAATAGTACTGCCCCTGATTTTTAGTAGAGAAAACAAGGGACAAAGAAAGTTAAATGACTTGTCCAAGATCGCACAGCCAGTATAAGGAAGGGCTGGAATTGGGATCAGATCTGGCTGACTCCAAATCCCAAGCAATGTGGTTGTGGCCAGCTTCCTCCCCAGTCAGTGGTCCCAGTCCTGGGCCAACTCCCTTGTGTCAGAATCTATTCCCAGATCCCTGAGTTTCCTCACCCATGGTTGAGGGCCTCCTTCCTCAACATGTTCCACATTGACCCCACCCAAGGCCAGAGACTAACATGGCCCCACATCAGAAAAAAACAAACCCAGCCTTTCTACTTTCTACAAAAAGCCTCTTTATCCTCCAACCACAAAGTCAGGTATTTGTAGAATCAAGCACCAAATTTCCACATTCATGGAGATGTTTAGTGGTATATAGACAGGACTCAAATCTGTCTGCCACAAACACTCTGCAAACATTCACTTGACCAATCAGCTCTGATTATCAGTCTTGTCCCTATGACTTGTGACCATAATCACATTTTTCTTTTTTGTTTCCTTTTGATGACTCCCATAGTCTTGGAGGACAAGACCAGCATCAATAGAAAAATCACTACCTTGGAAACAGGAAATCCTACTACAACAAGAGCCCACGTCGTCTGGTGGAACAAGAAAAGGCTTTTGCAAATGGCAACCAGAGTTCAAGAGGTGGTTCTGCCACTAATGACCTGACTTCCCTGAGGTTTAGTTTCTCAGCTGAAAATGAACACAATTAGCTTTAAATGGGAAGATATTTGTAAGTGTCTTTTGTAAACTGTAGACCTATATACAAATACTAGGTAATGATGCTGTGATAAGGCTTGTACAATTTCAAACTAACACTTTAACTTGAATTATGACTTTGTCAGCTCTATTCAAGATGTAATCCTTGTCAGCTTCCACAGAAACTCAAAGGCAATGTTTCCAGGAGATGTTTTTTTTTACCCCAAGGCTTACTTTCTTTCCTGCATGAATGGGAACTGAATTCATTATGAATTCCTCTGGCACGAGCAGAAATCCAGGGTGTATGTGGTTTGAAGTGACAAATGATAGGATGCTGTTTCAGGGGCTTGTGTGGGGGCGGGCAGCACCAGCAGAGGAGTGAACTCCATTGTCCCAGGCAGTGGCACCGGCAGCCTCTGTGTGGCACCAAGGCCGCCACCTACAAAGAGTACATCACAAAGCCTCCCCCAGTATCAGCACTCATACTGATAGGGCTCTGAAATCCCAGGGATGTCAGATACACACCCTACCCAGCCTGTATAGGAACTCAGTCACCTATACAAGAATCCTTGCCTTGGGTTCTGATCACAGCCTATTCAGAGCTAAAAGAGATCCTGCATTACCTGGTCTAATCTATTTCATTTCACTTATGGGGAAACTGAGGCTCATATAGTAAAAGTGACTTGCTCAAGTTATAGAAGCCGTAGCATTAGAAGACTTTGGTATAAGTTTTTGTTCTGCAACCAACTAGCTATGTAAACTTGGTCAGATTATCCTTGTTGAAAGATGACTAACTCTATCATCAATAAAAGCTAGCATTTTGATAGGACTTGAGGGTTCATCAACTGTATTCACAATCTAATACTTACCATAAACATTAAGACAGGGCAGGCATTGTAGGAATCTGCATTTTCTCTAAGAAGAAAGAGAAGCTCAAAGAAGCAAAGTGATTTTCAGTTTTCACAGCTAATAAGAGGAAACTTACACCTACCTTCTGGCTCCAAATATTGTGTTTTCTCCATCAATGAATACTGTTTAATTTCCTCAGTAATAAAACATTTAAAACCTGTCTTGTAAGGCCTGAAGGATATATGTAAAAGTATGCTTGATCACTGGTTCCCAACATTTTGAAAATAGGGAAGTGTATTGGTTATCTATTTATGGAGAATAAACCACCCCAAAACTTAGCAGCTTGTAACAGCAAACGTTTATACTCTCATACAGGTTCAGAGTCAGGGACATGGAAACAGCTTACCTGTGAGATTCTGACTCAAAGTCACTCACAAAAATGCAGTCAGGCCATCAGGGCTGCAGTCATCTCAAGACTTGCCTGGGGCTGGAATCCTCTTCTAGACTCACTGTTGTGATTGGCAGCAGGCCTCAGTTCTTCACTGGATGTTGGTCTTTGGAGCGAGACCCCCAATCCTCTCCACAGGCTGTCTGAGTGTCTTTTTGATGTTGCAGCTGGCTTTCTTTAGATTAAGGGATCAAAGAAAGAGATACAGAGAGAGAAAGAAAGAGAGAGAGACAGAGAGTGAGAGAAAGAGAGAGAGAGAGAGACTACCCAAGATGGAAGCCACAGTCTTTTTATAACCTAATATCAAGGGTGATATACCATCACTTCTGCAGTATTCTATTCATCAGAAACATGTCACTAAGTCCAGCCCACATGGAAAGGGAGAGCATTATACAATGATATGAATGTCAGGAAATGAGGATCACGGGGGCCATTCTGGAGCCTGGCTACCGTAAGACCCCTTCATCATTCTAAAATCTTTGCTGACTCCCAGAAGATCAAGATCATTTCTTTTTAATGGAGTCTGGCTCCTGTCATGCAGGCTGGAGTACAGTGGCATGATCTTGGCTCACTGCAACCTCTGTCTCCCAGGTTTAAGCAATTCTCCTTCCTCAGCCTCTCGAGTGGCTGTGATTACAGACACCTGCCACCACGTCTGGCTAATTTTTGTATTTTTAGTAGAGATGGGGTGTCACCATGTTGACCAGGCTGGTATCAAACTCCTGACCTCAGGTGATCCACCCACCTCAGCCTCCTAAAGTGTTGGGATTATAGGTGTGAGCCACTACACCCGGCCAAGATCATAATTTTTATATCATCTGTTTGACTGAAAAACAAAGTAGATTAATCTATATGAAATTGCCCAGGTTTACCTGTTTGTGACCCACGAAAATGGCAATTTCATATGAATCAAGCTAATTTATCATCTCTAGAAGCTCTCAGGTATTCATGAACACTTTCTGATGATGCTGTACTTCATTAATTGCAATAGCATGTGTGTTCTTAGGGAAAATGTTAATATTTATAGTTGGAGGTGTGTTATTTATTCAGTCTTCAGACAGCAACTTGTGAGAAATGGGTTTATGACTTCTCCTCACCTCTCTAGAATTAACTGCAGAGGCCCCTAGGGGTCCACAATGCAAAGACTTAATCATTGCACAAGCTGGATGTAAGATACAACTAACTCTAGTAGATGCCAAATGTCCTTTCTATGACAACATACTGCCTTCCAGTAGGTGTCTTTATCAGACAAGTAACAGCCCTTTCTGTTAAAATGAACAATTCTAATGAGTCAGTTCTGATTTACTAACAGCTGCCCCAGATCAATCAGAGGCTTTTTGTTATAATTCTCAGAACTGAAGCAATAAACTGGAAGGAATTGTATCATTTATCGCATGGTGTGGTGCCTCATGCCTGCAATCCCAGCAATTTGGGATGCCGAGATGTGCAGATTGCTTGAGCTCAGGAGTTCGAGACTGGCCTGGGCAACATGGCAAAACCCCATCCCTACCAAAAAAATACAAAAATTAGCCAAAAGTGGTGGTGTGCACCAGTAGTCCTAGCTACTTGGGAGGCAAAGGTGGGAGGATCACTTGGCTGGAGAGTTTGAGTCTGCAGAGAGCCATGATTGTGCCACTGCACTCCAGCGTGGGTGACAGAGTGAGATATTGTCTCAAAAAAGGGGGAAAAAAAAGCTAATTTATCATTTTAGCCTCCTAACTTTTGAGAGACAGTGCTTGGACCATCAGTCTGCTGTATCCTCACTGATTTTCAGTTAATGCTGTTACTATGAATACTAGTCCATAAAAAGTAGCTGATATCAATGGTTCAGTTCAGGGAACTGCTGTCCTACACAGTTACTGAGAAACTGCTATGGGCAGAAACTACTCCAGCTTCTGGGGATTCAGTGGTGAATGAGACAGACAGGATCTTTGCTGTCATATATTTTATATTCTTACAATTCCCACATCTAGCTTTCTAGAAATATAGATCCTTGGGATCCACTCCAGATTTATTCACTTTTAAAGCCCTGCAGATGACTGATATAGCTAAGTTCATGTCCAGCATTTGAGAAACAGTGGTACGTATTTCAGTTCTCAACTTCTTCATCTCTCATTTACCCCATACCCCACAGCAATGCTTTCTGCCCTCACTACTTCACAGAGATTGGTCTTGTTAACATCAATGAACTCCTGATAGCTGACTCCATGGATTACTTCCAACTTCATCTTACTTTCTCCTTTGTGGCATGACACTGCTGACCATGTCCTGCTTCTTGAAATTCTCCTCCCTTGGCTTTTGAAAGCATTCCCTTTGAGTCCTCCTCCTGCCTTCACTCTGGTTACTCCCTCTCAGTGTCCTACTGCTGACCCTCTTCCTTTCCCACTTGATAAACAATGGAGTTGCTCAGTACACCAGTCTCAGTCATTGCTTCTCACTCTCCAAGGAACCCCTGAGCAAATTCCCCCATACTCCTGCTTTAACTAGTCTATGTCGATGACTTGAAACCCTGTCTAGGAGACCTCACTCCCCATCACCAGTAGCACTCGTTAGCACACAACACTCCACAGACCCAAGGATGCAGCCCAACTTGAAAGAAACAGAAACCCATGCTCCCTTCCCAGAGAATGAACTACATCTTTATTTTAGAGAAGTCACCAGGTGAGAGTGGACTTCTGCAAAGATGAGTGCTAAACAATAGTTTTATGTTTTAAATTCTGAGCCTGAGGGGGAACAGGGGATAAAAGCTATTGATAGAGGGACAAAAAGAACAAGGAAGAGAATTGGGTGGCATGAATGTGACATTGTTTGCATATGTGTTTGTGTGTGTATATGTATATTATTTTTAGGTATATGTATATTATATATAGTATATATAAAATATATGTGTGGCTATATAGGAGACAATAACTGTACCTACCTCACATGGTTATGATGAACTAATGTAAATAAAATACTGAACAATGTACCTGGTGCATAGTAAGGATGCATTCCTGTTAGCTTCGTTCCACTGTCTCCAAAATTTTACCTGCTTAAGCAAATACAAGAAATTTCTGTTTGAGTCAGATCCAGTTGCTAAGCTTAACCTTAGGCTAGAGAGTGGATAACTGCACTCCTGAAATTGCATGCATAATTTTATATAAATATGCATATGTTTGTTTTTCTAAAGATGGAATCCTTTATTTTCATGAAATTCTCAGAGATTTTGTCTCTAAAAATGTCCAGAATGCTTAGATATCATCTGCTGGTCAACATTTCAACAATCATTACTAATCTTTCTCATTCATAAACACACTATTTCCCATCAAGACCTAGACCAGTCACTCAAAGATACTCCTAAGAAAATTAGTGGAGTCCTCCTGCATGCATGCGTTCATTCATTTGTGTAATAGGCAATTATTTGTGATGACTCTATACCTGACATTGTGCTAAGCCCAGGGCACAGTAAAACACGAACTCTGTAAAATATCCAAAAGGTAACTACTTAACCTGTGATGGTTTAAAGTCACTATAAACTAGTTCAACCATTATGGAAAACAGTATGGCAATTCCTCAAGGATCTAGAACTAGATGTACCATATGACCCAGCCATCCCACTACTGGGTATATATCCAAAGGATTATAAATTATGCTACTACAAAGACACATGCACACGTATGTTTATTGCGGCACTATTCACAATAGCAAAGACTTGGAATCAACCCAAATGTCCATCAGTGACAGACTGGATTAAGAAAATGTGGCACATATACACCATGGAATACTATGCAGCCATAAAAAAGGATGAGTTTGCGTCCTTTGTAGGGACATGGATGCAGCTGGAAACCATCATTCTTAGCAAATTATCACAAGAAGAGAAAACCAAACACCGCATGTTCTCACTCATAGGTGGGAACTGAACAATGAGCTCACTTGGACTCGGGAAGGGGAACATCACACACTGGGGCCTATCATGGGGAGGGGGGAGGGGGGAGGGATTGCATTGGGGAGTTATACCTGATATAAATGATGAATTGATGGGTGCTGACGAGTTGATGGGTGCAGCACACCAACATGGCACATGTATACATATGTAACAAACCTGCACGTTGTGCACATGTACCCTAGAACTTAAAGTATAATAAAAAAAAAAAAAAAAAAGAAAAAGGGGTGTCCCAACAGCTTAGGAGCAACAGCTTTAAAATGTGCTACTATCAATAGAAACAATTTTTTTTTTCCCTTAAGAAAGGAGAGAAGGGAGATCATTCAATAAGGAATAAAAAAGTAGCAATGTTTTATCTTTAACTGGACAGAAGCCAAGGAGAGACAGTCTCCCAGATTTTACCACCCTTCATCCTTGCCTTTTTCTTTTTAGTGTTTTTTTTTTTTTTTTTTTTTTTGGACAAAAATCTTCCCTTTATATTCTAGACTTTCTCTTTTAGTTCATTATGAATTGCAGACTCTTGAAGTCTTGGAAATTGGTGGGCCCTTAATCCGTAGATACAGCATATCAATTAGGTCTAATCTTGAAAATATCCAAGAATGAGGGTCTCACTAACATAGAGAGTCATTCTAGATTACAGTGTGTTTAATTGGTAGTAACTTTTTTCTTTGTTTTGAGCTGAAATTTACTTTAATTTTCAACCCAAAGTCCTAATTTCATCTTTTGGGACTATGCATGTCTTCTACATCAACATTTTTCGTTAATGGGCCATTAAATCAATTTTGGAATTACATCTAGCATGATATTGAATGAAATTAGAAGAGGCCAAGATAGGATAGAAGAGGAAAGAATTGAATCGAATCTAATTGAATTAAATATTCAGAGTAGAAAATATCAGCATTTAGAGCTTGTAATAGTAACTGGTATTATAATTTCAGTTATTTATATAAATATGTTCTAGATTGTGTTATAAAAATATCTTTCTTACTTTTGGTTTTCATTGGAAAATTTGGAAAACACCAATTCCTTCAGATCTTTGATGACTCTTGTGGAACTCCATGGGTTCTGTTCTCCAGATTCAGCATCCCAGTGCTCATGAAAATGCCTCATTTCATTTGACTTTGTTTCCAGTCCCTTCCCTACCCTGGTCTCTCTTCTTGGACTGTGCTGTCTTGAACGTTCCTCTTTAAGTGGAATCACAGAATCCCCAAGCCAGGACAGGACTGGGAAAAAGGGGGACAATACCACAACTGGGGGCAAGGAGATAGGCAGCAGTTTTCCTTGCCTCCATGTTTGCTAAGTTTTCCAATGTCTTCAGCAGTGGCATTCCAAAATCCTATTGCCAGAAAGCTTTCAGGAAAGTATTTGTGGGAAAGTTAGATCAAAAAAATACATATTGAACAGCTACTCTACCAGGTCCCAGGCTAGTGCCAAGAGACAGAGAGATAAAACCCACCTTGTGCAGTCCAGGCCTACTCATACTCACTATCTCATTGGATCTGTGAGCTATGTAGAATCATTTTCATATCGTTTTATAGTAAGAGAACCAAGGCTCAGAGAGGCATATAAGAAACTTCTTGATATATAGAATTTGTCATAAAACTTGCAATAAATGGTTATTAGACCACTCATAATGTGATGTGGGTGACAATGGCAGTAGCTCTTAACTCCATTAGCACCTGATTGTTTTCAAGACACCCCCTATCCCTTATCACAACCATTTAGTGATTGTGTAGAACAGATAACAGCATTCTCATCTTCCAGGTGAGAACATGGGCCAAGGAAGATTAAGCTACTGGTCCAAGGTCACATGTCTAGAGATCTAGAGGATACTGTAGCTACGATTTGAACTTGGGTTCCAACTCTAAATTCAATGCCATTCTCATGCCCCCAGCCTCCTATCCCCCAATGCCTAATGCTGACAGTTTTCCCCAGAACTACTAAAACAAACAGCTTTTTCTCTTCCCTGGTCCATAAATTAACAAAGAGGTCCTGGAGTGTTAATGTTCATTCCAATTAGCCTATTATGGCCAAGATGGCATTAGGCCCTGTGACTCTAGGATAAAATGGATTTTTCCCACAAATGGCCGACAAGTTTGGGCCAAGTTGTAAACATTATTTCTATCCATCTTGGACCACAGCAGAGTCTGTGGTCAGTGTGCCAGGGAATATATGAGAAAATCAGGCGGCCTTAATCTCTGCAGCATGTGGAAGGAAATAAAGACCACCTTGACTGATGGTTGACTTGATATGTCTGAAGGGGATTAAGTCTGGCTGTGACAGAAATGGCTGGGGAGCCACAGTGAAGAGAACTCGATGAGGTATGGCCTTCCAAGTTTAAACTTCTAATCTCAAAGGACCAGAGTGACTTTGTAAGGAATTCAAGAAGAACGCAATTCACTCAACATATAATAGGCCAGAAAAACGAAAGAAGAGTAGTGATGCCCGCTGTGGGAGGACTGGAGTCCCAGGCAGGCTGTGCAGTGCTCCTATGATAACTCGGCACCAAAAAGGTGTTACAGAATTGATGACATTTGCAGGTATTGACACCTATCCAAATTCATCCTCTAAACGGAGAGCTTAATGGATAGAAAGCAAACGGCTAAACATATCTAAGCATTCACCCACACTAGCAGACTGGCAAAGTCAAGCCCAGAAATAAATGGAGTTTAATCTCTGGAGTTTAACCTTCATACTGTCACTAGATTTTTTAGGTGATTCTCTCCCACCTCCCCAAATGTTTTGCTTCCTCTTGAGCTTTGTCTTTTGATAATAAACTCTGCTTGCATTTGCAAAATATACAAAGTGAACTTCCAGATGGACCTCTCAAAGTGCAATCTAAACATGAAGGAAACAAGAAATCCAAAAGTCAAAGGCGAGTGGGAGGTTTTCTTCTCCCCCAAATCTCTGGGGAGTCCAATTCATTCAACATGCTCACATTCTGGTTTCATTTCCATTTTCTATAATAAGAGATGAAGATGTAATATGTCAATGTTGATGTATCAGAGAGATGATGAATTCCAGGCTAAAACACAGCGACATCTGCTTGGAAACGAGATGGAAGAAATTAAGATGCTTACCATGATTATTTTCTTCCAGAGCAAATTTATAGTATCTTTGGTCTCAAGGGCAGAAATTCCAGACAGATTAGCTTTTCATCTCCTAGGTAACTCTCTGAACTGCATAGCTATAGAAATTCATTGCTTTAACACTGGGTGTCCTTATTAGGGAAATATCTTAAATTCTATGCCAACAAAGAAACTCATTGACTACTAAGCAATAGTCATGAAAATATTTATGACATGGATTACAAACAGGTGCTCCAAGTAGAACAAAAGCTGGGATTATTCACTGCTTGGACTAACTGAAAAAACATTTTTACATCTAGTATAGCACATTTTATGCTTTTAGTAAATATTATTTTTCTGATTATGTGTCCTCATATTCTAGAAATGGCAACTTTGCTTACATACCAGAGGGACTTGGCAAGTATGAATAGAGTTATGTAAATAATAGGTGCTAGAGTATTGCCTGTACTATACCCATTTATAAAATATTTAACAAAATCGTATTTGGTCCCTATTGCATGCCTGTATGTGGATCTGCAGATGCAAAGATAAGTACAACATGACTCCTGCCTAGTTCAAAATTTGCTTAATTTGTTCCTATAAACTTTTTAAAGGAAGTTGTGTGAGCATTCTCATGTTCATTTCACAGATGACAAAGCTGAGACTGGACAAGATCACATACCAGGAAGTACCAGAGTTAAGAGGGACACTCTAACGTCATTCTTCAGGCCCAGGGCTCTGTCCACTCCTTCATAGGCTGCTATGATTGAGAGGAGAGCCTGAGGGTATTTGGGTGACCCAAGGGCAATGACTTACAGTGTCTAAGGGACATCAGAGTTGGACTTTTACCCAGTCCTAACATCTCATTGCTTGTCATTTTAATTTTTCATTCAAGTGTTTAGCACCAAGTAGACACAGTTGTGGTCTCGATCAGAACTAAATGATACTTTGCAGGAATTACTGAAATGCTCATTGAAAAACTATTCTCTTCCCATTGTTTTGAAATAATCCGATAGGGAAAGGGCCTTTTTTGGAATATCTTCTCTCAGAACTTTAGCAACAGGAATTGTAAAATGTTCCCAAAGTATTGCTCAGAATGAAAACCTCTTTCAATGCAAATAAACCATTGATTAAAAAAAGCATTTGTTAAGAGGGACCGGAATTGGGGTGATACTCATAAAAAGCTGCCAGAAAAGCCTTGGATTGCAAAGGAATGCCTGGGAGGCTACACAGGTCATGTGCAGTCAACAGGGGACAACGAGGACATTTTACAGCCATCTTAGGTACTATAGATTTGAGTTTTTTATTGGCAGAATCAATGTGACTATTCCATAATAACCAGGATAAAATGAAAACAAAACAACAAAACGGATATTTTAGGGGTTACAAAACTTCTAGATTTGAGGATTCCCTTATCTGTTAGTTCTGTGACCTTAGGCAAGTCATTGAACATCTCTGAACTTCCATTTCCTCATCTCCAAACTGAAGATAGCAGTTCCTACCTCATAGGATAAATATGATGATGGACTTGAAAGCACACACTAAATTGTAAAACATTCTACGAACCCAGGTTTTTCTTTCTTATTTACACAAAAAAATTCAAGTCCAAATGCAGTGTTGAGCAGCTCTCTATGCTCAAATATTATCCATCGCTAGTCTAACTTTTAGCTGCCCCCAGTCTCGGTCACAGTCACCCTGCCTCTTTTCTAAGAATGAGCATCCGAGGAGCGCCTCCTGTGGGTGCTCTTTACAGCTTCAGTTCTGTGATCACAGACAGGGAGTGCTTGCTGCCTCCTTTGGGAAAGCAAGGCCTCTGATTTGTCTTCCCAGCACTCTGACCCTCAAAAGGACCTCAGTGACTGCGCTCAGATATCTGAAAGCCATCTGGGGATGGACTCAGCATTTCTAACCTCTCCAGTCTATTCCTTCAGCAGTTCTTCTCATCCCAATAAATAGCAACTCCATTCATCAAGGTTCTCAGGTCAAAAAGTGGGACTCATCTTTGACTCTTATGCTCCATTCCCCCACATCTATATCCAATCTATCCCACAAGGACCATCACTTTCATTTTCAAAATATATCCTGAATACAGCCACTTCTTATCTCCACCAATACCACCTTCCCCCAACCCACAAACATCCCCTATCTGGAACACGGCAAAAGGGTTTTCACCAGTCTTCCTTTTTCTACCTTCACCACCTAATTGTCTATTCTTCCTATGGCAACCAGAGTGATCGTTTAAAGACATAAATCAGATCACTCACAAAGACCCCTCATGATTTCCTGTCTTCTTCAAAATAAACTCCAAAGACATTATCATGATCTGTGAGACTCCTGCAGATCTGGCTTACCCTGATCCCTTAACTTCATTTTCTTCTGTCTGCTTGTTTGACCCCACTTCAGCCCCTTGTGTTCTCTAGTCCAACAACCACCTTCTTGGTTCAGGAAATTGGTGCTTATCATTCCACTTGCACAGGACAGTTTTGTCCCAGACATTCAATGCTTTTCTTCATTACTTAATCCAAGATTCTGCTCAAACATTACTTCTCCAGAAAGGCCTTTTCTGATCTCCTCAGCTGCTTGTTTTTTTTTTTTTTTTTTTTTTTTTCATAGCACTATATTATATTAAATTTCTGTATTATATATTATATTATATTACATTAATTATATTCTTGTTTATTGTCTGTCTCCCCATGAGAATGTAAGCCTCATGAGGGCAGGCATTTAGTTTATTTTATTTATCTCCTTATCCCCAGCATTTAGATTAATGTCTGGTACATTTTAGATGCTTTAAGAGGCTTTGTGAAGTATCCTTGAGCCCACAAGGAGACCCAAACTGTCTTTCAGTTGGATTATTGGTATAATCAAGGGTTTAGAGATGTATCGTGTATCAACCAAAAGGTGGTTGGCCTGAGAGGTGGGCTATGAAGAATGACTAAAGGTACAACGTTTCCAGCGGAATCTGGCACAGCCTTGGGGCCTGACAGAAACCTCCTCAGAGCCAGAGGGCCTCTGAACTCAAGCCTAGTTCTCTTGGATCTGATTTCACCAAGGTGTTCCCTGATCTAATACGATCTCTCAATTGGCATAAGCCCAAGAAGGAAGGACTTGCCCTAAGTCAATGCAGGAGAAGCCTCCACTTCCATGTCTTGTATTGCTGGCATAGTTTAAATCCATCATTTATTGAGGGCCTACTCCTTGCCAGGGTTTGGGCTAAACACTGTGCATGCTTTATATCATTTATATTATTTAAGAAATAAAATATTGTTTCTATTTTATAGGTAAGAGGACTGACGCTCACAGATGTTAAGTATTTGCCCAAAGTTATACAGATGGAAAATGGAAAAATTGAGATTTGAATTATACTCTAAACAATGCTACTTCCTAATGTGCTTCAGCTGAGTAGATTGCTCCCGCACTATCCCCCCAGAGATAGGTGACCGGGGCTTCTGAGCTAGTTCTCGCAGTATAAACAGATACTGAATAATTTCTGTAAACTGATAAGCAGGGACATTGAGCTTGGACCACATTGACTGGTGTAGGGACCACCGGTGGCCACAGCCTCTGACACCCAGGAGGCTGTGAGAGATGTGACTTCCTCTCAGGGCCTGGGAGGGTGCTCAGCTGTGGTTTGTCTCCCAAAAGGAGACTCCAGCCAACTGGACCAGGCTGAGCTGGAATCATGGGACTCACCCACCCACAGAAAAGGTGAACTTTAGCTTGATTAACGATTGTGAAACTCTTTAAGTTTCAGTTCCTAGGGACTGCCTTTTGCTGTAAGCCAATTCTCTTGAAATCTCTAAGCTATGAAACCTGGTCACCAGGAAAGTATTTGTAAATATCCTCCAAGCAGGACTGTCCTCTGGGCTGGGAACAATGTCCTGGCCCCAAAGTCATACAAGGTCCTCACTCTGAAGTTGGCAGAGGAGATGGGCAAGTGTTTATTCCATACATCTAAAGAGATTGTTCCCAAGCAGGTACCACTGAGCCCTGATAAAGGCACTTAGCACCTCTCTTGGGAGAGGCTGGGTACTATCCCTTTTGCAGCTCCCAAATCCCAGTGCACTCTGAAGTAAAAAGTTTCTTTACCAAGGATGCAAGAAGCTGAA
This sequence comes from Piliocolobus tephrosceles, assembly GCF_002776525.5. Lineage (NCBI taxonomy): Eukaryota > Metazoa > Chordata > Mammalia > Primates > Cercopithecidae > Piliocolobus > Piliocolobus tephrosceles. The sequence goes on along the minus strand of NC_045447.1, from coordinate 39,597,072 downwards.
ATTCCTACTAATCAAGACATTCAGACTTCATACAAATATCAGTTCTTGTGATCCCCAAAACTCTTTCACTACTCTTTTCACAGGCATCACCAATAACCAAAGTTATTCTTCTCTCCAGAGCGTGCTGAGAGAGAAAGCTCTTTTACTGAAGATTGTTTCTTTGACATTCACGCTCCAACAAGGATAGTCTCTTCTGGGCCTAATTTGACTTCTTTATGTGCCAAGAGGAAACTTTCTCTCTGAAGGGCAGGCACACAGATATCTGAAGAGGTTTTTAGGAGGCACTTTATAATTTCCTTGAATTTCCTAGAATGTTTGGAGAATAATGTGTATTGATTAACTGTCTCTTTCAAAATGCTTAAAGTTCTCCTACCCTTTGATTTTTTAAGGGGAATTAACAGTGAATAAGAAAAAAAAAGTAGAAGAGGAAGAATATACCAACTCACTCACTCATGTTTTCTAACTAAAAGGAGTGTGGCCTAAAGACCATTATCTGTAACAGGGTCCATGCAAGGACACTGAAAGCTAAGCAGCTCTTTCTGATAAATTTGAAATTGGGGCTGGGTGTGGTGGCTCACACCTGTAATCCCAGCACTTAGGGAGGCCGAGGCGGGTGGATCACCTGAGGTCGGGAGTTTGAGATCAGCCTCACCAACATGGTGAAACCTCGTCTCTGTTAAAGATACAAAATTAGCCAGGTGTGGTGGTGCATGCCTGTAATCCCAGCTACTCAGGAGGCTGAGGCAGGAGAATTGTTTGAATCCGGGAGGCGGAGGTTGCAGTGAGCTGAAGTCGTGCCACTGCACTCCTTCCTGGGCAACAAGAGCGAGACTCCATTTCAAAATAAATAAATGAATATAAAAATAAAATAAATTTGAAATCGGGGACATGGAAATAAGAGAGGTGGCAGTGACTCCTTGAGACTGTGTCATAAGCTGACTCTGACACTAAGAAAGGCAGCATGACTAGACAGTGACCCCAGGAGTCTAGGGTTGAGATCGGGAACACATGATTCTGAGCTGCCCAGCAGGAAGGGAAGTAGAGCTCTAATGATACCACAGCTGTGTCATTTAACACACAAAGATGTGACACTCCTAGGCCAATTCTAGTAGATAATTCTGCTTCCAACAAATAACCTGGCACAAAAATAATAACAAAAAAATTAAACCTATGCTCAATGACATTACAGCAACATTAGCACATCCAATTTTTTTTTTTTTAACTACAGAGTCCTATATTCAGGGCTTCTGAACCTTTTTCCTTGCAGACCCAGGCCTTACCTGGCCATCCCAGGACACTGACATTTTGGATACTGAGGACCCATTGATATGCCATGGCTGGGAAGCTTTGCTAGTGGAAAGAAAACTGGGTTTAGAAACAGAAAACCTGAGCTCCATTTCTGATTGCTGTTACTAGCTGTGTACCTTTGCACAAATCACTTAATTTTTTGGGTCCTGTTGCTGCATCTATAAAATACAAATTCTAAAAAATTCAAAGGACTAATCTTATGAAGAAGGCAATATCATCCCCCATGCTACAGGTGAGAAAACTGTGGCCATGCAATTAATAAGAAAAAAAAAAAAAAACAAGACAATGTAAGAGTCCACAGATTACGCTGCTAGTGTCTCTACACCATGATTTCTTGAGATAGTCTCAAGTGAGGAGGAAAAGGAGTACTCCAGAGCTTCTCAGAGCTGTGAGAAGCCCAGACAGGGGTGTGAGTAGAGAGGGAAGAGAATGGCAATGGAGTGCTGCTTAGCTATTTAACTCGCTCACTCTCACATCCCTTGGATTCACCCTAATAGCATCTAAGGGGACAGAAAGGCAGGTTCCTAAACCCCCGAGGGCTTCTGCAAGTGGGCATGCCTCTTGAGCAGAACCAAAGGCCTGGCATCCATTCAATGGCGCCTTTGCTTTTCCATTAAATGCCTTTGACATTCGATGCACTATGGGTTAATTAATTAATTAATGCACAGTGCATCAAAAGTTTCACATTAAACTTCCTCCATTCAGCTCAGTTTTGAGGCCAAGGAGGCAAAAAATAACAGCTCCTGAAACCATTTTCTCTTTTTTTCAAGGTGCTTTTTGAGGAAGTTCACTTTACAACAAAGGAAGTAAAACAGAACCTTTGTTACGATCTTCTTTCCAGCTTTCCTGTAACCTTTGGGCCCACCCTCAGTGCCAGCCCTGCCCCAACCCCCACTCCTCGCACAGGTCTCTGTGACTGCCTCGCCTCCTCTGGGAAGCCTTCCCTGACTACCACCACAATGTCAGTGAGTTTCTCCACTCCTTCCATCCAAAGCATTGCAGCTTCCCCTCTGCAACACATCACATGCTTGTGCATGTTCAATTAAACTTTGGCTCTGCACTTATTGACTAAGTGCCTGCCTTCCCATGAGATGCTGAGCTGCATGAAGGCAGTGGCTGTATCTGTTTGGTTCACTGCTGAACTCACAGAGCCTAGGTCAGTGCCTGGCATATGTGTTGGTCAAATGCCCCTGTTTGTTAGTTTCTCCTTCCTCTCCCCAACATCTGAGTCATCAACCCCAAGAGCTATTCACAGAACACCCACAGTGTGTGGCATTGCGTTGGGTGACACAGAGCCCAGGAACACATCTTCAATTCTAGAGTGAGCCAGTGCTAAGCTCAGAGGCAGCCACAGTGGCATGCTGGAAAAAAACAGCACACTTGTGATGAGGAGACTGCAGCAGGGCATTCTGCTTTGAATCTCAGTTTCCCCATCTGTAAAATAGGAATACCAACACTTATCATGCCTACCTCATGGAACTATTCTGATGATCACATAGAGAGATGAAAGAAATTTATAAACTGCGAAACCCTGTACCACGAATGATGACTTTCATTGTTGTTTTTTATTGTGGTAAAACGTACATAACATAAAATGTACCACTGTAACCTCTTTTTTTTTTTCTTTTTTTCTGAGATGGAGTCTCGCTCTGTCCCCCAGGCTGGAGTGCAGTGGTGTGATCTCAGCTCACTGCAACCTCCACTTCCCGGGTTCAAGCGATTCTCCTGTCTCAGCCTCCTGAGTAGCTAGAATTACAGGCGTGCACCACCATGCCCGGCTAATTTTGTATTTTTAGTAGAGATGGAGTTTCACCATGTTGGCCAGGGTGGTCTCAAACTCCTGACCTCATGATCCACCCACCTCAGCCTCCAAAGTGTTGGGATTATAGGCGTGAGCCACCACGCCCGGTCTGTAACCATTTTTAATTGTACATTTTCGTGGCTTAAGTACATTCCCATTGTTGTGTAACCATCACCACCATCCCAACTGAATGTACAATTTTTATAAGCAGGATAAAAGGCAGGCAATTTTTCTTACGCCCTCTTTTCTTAAGCAGTCCTTAGCCCTCCCTCTTCTCCAAGCCCCTTCACAGGCCTGTGGTCTTACAGCTCTCATGGCCTAATGCCTTCTTTCATGCATGAAGAAACTGAGAGCTAGATGGGGGAAAAGACCTACTTAAAATCCCACAGAACTGGGACTAGAACCTGGGTATCTGCAATTCACCTCCCACAGCAAAAAAGTAATGCCTCTAGAAACCTAGGGCTGCCCAGGATTGCCAGAACACAAAAGCTAGGGAGAGACAAAAAAGAATTTTTCCCTAGAGACAGAAAAGAATTCTTCCCTAGACACTCTGGAGGGAGTGTGGGTCTGCAGACACCTTGATTTTAGATTTCAAGCCTCCAGAACTGTGAAAATATATATTTCTGTCATCTTAAGACACCCTAATTGTTACAGCAGTCCTAGAAAACAAATAGAGGAAGTATTAAAATTCCCATAAGATAGTTATAATTGAAAAGTGTCCTGGCATCTTTAATCTTTATAACAACATGAGGAGGGTGTGAAATCCTGTGATCAGTCCCTTTTTATGGTGAGGCAACCGAGGCCAGAGATATAAGGCAAAATGTCAAGATCACAAGAGAGTAAGCATGGGGGCTGAGATTCAGATCTGTATCCATCCTAAGCCAGTTGCAGATAGATGCTGCCAAGGACCATAACAATCCCCTTCCAGTATGCATCCTTCACTTCCTGGAGACACATGGGGTGGAGTCCGGTTTCTTTGCTGTCAACAAAGCATCAGAGCAGGGCAGACCTCACAAAACCACAAGCCCTTAGGCACATCTAGACCTCAGCCAGGCCTACTCTTGGGTTTTAAGTCAACCCTTCTCAGATCCAACTTCCTAACTGACTCATGGAGACTCAAAGATAATCCAGAAAACTCACAGATTTTTGGTAAATTGGATAAATGGTCTTGATCCATTAAGACGAAATTGGACTACATTTGAAAAGGTGGAGTGCAGTCAGCTTGTTATTGGCTTTGAATGTGAAAACACTTCAATTTAAGTGATTTCTCCTAGTCATTAATTCTCCTAAAAAGAAATTTACCTAAAAGTCATCTCCCTTAAAGTATTTTAAAAGTTAGATGAAATTAAAATAAGAATGTTAAAATGAAATTAAGCAATTGTCTTTAAGATTTGAGCTAATTGGCCGGGCATGGTGGTTCATGCCTGTAATCCCAGCACTTTGGGAGGTCAAGGCGGGTGGATCATGGGGCCAGGAGATTGAGACCCATCCTGGCTAACACAGTGAAACCCCATCTCTACTAAAAATACAAAAAATTAGCCAGGCGTGGTGGCACGAGCCCGTATTCCCAGCTACTCGGGAGGCTGAGACAGGAAAATCACTTGAAACCAGGAGGCAGAAGTTGCAGTGAGCCAAGATCATGCCACTGCACTCCAGCCTGGGCGACAGAGTGAGACTCCATTCCCGCCCCCCCTACAAAAAAGAAAAGTTTTCACCTAATTGACCTAGAGCCTTGAATGTCAAGCTCAAGAGTTCTGACTATTCTAGAAGCTATAGGACATCATCAAAAGGCTGTGGGTCAGGAGTGATGTGCTCTTTAGAAGGGCTAACCTGACAGCCATGAGAAAGATGGATTAGAGAAGAGACTGGAAGAACATTTAAGGCAGCTGGGGAAAAATCGCAAGGACAGAGCTGAGACCAGCGCTGGGCCAGGGGGAGTCGAGTGAACAGACAAAAATACATTGTAGATGGACAGTGGCATTTGCTCCTGGCTGGCTGTGGGGAATCAAGAAGGAAGAAGGCTTGGATTTTAACAGTCAGAAGAAAGTGGAAGGAAGAGAAGGGCAGAGATCAGCAGGAAGACAAGCCTGGACAGTGGCCACACCGGGGTTGATGTGACCATGGGAATCCCGACCACTTATATGAATACTAGTCTGCTCAGTTTTGGACTTGGTTTTAGTGTCAGAAATATAAACTTGCGTCTTATTTAGGTTGCTGATATTTTGGTTTTCTCTCCCTTGTACTCAGACATAATGAATACCATAACTGGGGCTCTCCATCTTCCTCACAACTACAATCTCCTTTGTTTTTTTTTTTTGTTTGTTTTTTGTAGAGATGGGGTCTCATACTGCCACCCAGGCAGCCTCACAGCTCACTGCAGCCTTGAATTCCTGGACCCCAGCAATCTTCCTGCCACAGACTCCCAAGTAGCTAGGACTATAGGCTCACATGACTATACCCAGCTAATTTATTTGTTTATTTTTTAAGATGAGATCTCTCTATGTTGCCTAGGCTGGCCCTGAACTCCTGGCCTCAACGGATCCTCCTGTCTTGGCCTCCTGAGTAGTTGAAGTTATTGAGATTACAGCTGGGAGCTACCACAACCAGCTTACAATCATCTTTGAAGAAATAACTACTTCAACTCCCAGAATATTCCACAGTTCTGAAAGACACCTCTTCTCTGGTTCCCATATTCAATCTGTCTCCAACACTTACAGTTTCGCCCTTAAAGATAAGTCTAGTGCCTTTGATGATGCTCTTGCCTGGGCGACCACTCACTCATTGTGGCATCTCTCCTCTATTCCCATCAACACAAACACTTCTTGGAGCCTGGTGTGCACTCCCCTGCTGGAGAACCCTGCAACCTGCCCCAATGATTCTCAATGCCCCACCTGACTTCCAAGATTATCCCATACCTGCTTGGACTGATCTGATAGTTTTCCCCACCTTTTTCCAACATAAATTTGAGTTCTAATCAGGCCAGTATTTGTTCCAAAATAGCATGCCCATTCCCAGCTCCATAATTCACTCCATGTATTCTCTCCATATGGAATACCGTCTCACCCTCCACTTGGCTACCGTGCATTTTCAGCCATCTCTATCTTTCAAGGACTTGAGCCACCAGATAGCAGCAGATATGAGTTGAGCCAAGACAAAAATCCAGCAAGGCTGTAAGCAAGCTCCCAGCTAGACTGTAAGCTACTTGAAAACAGAGATCCTGTCGAATGCCTCCTCAGCATCAACCCACTCCCAAGTTCTAAGAAGAGTGATCAATACTGACTGTTAAGAAATTCTTCAAATGAGAGTAGAAAAATGATGTAAAATCATTGAAAAATTCACAAATAACTAAAACTATGTGATGAAATAGATCCCTACACATAAATACAAATGGATTTAAAAATTAAAATAGAAAACCACACTCATTAGGATAGCTACCTCCCCCACCCCCCCACACACACACAGAGAGAAAGAGAGAGAGAATAACAAGCATTGGTGAAAATGTGGAGAAAGTGGAATCCTTGTGCACTATTGATGTGAATGCAAAATTGTGCAGCCAGTGTGGGAAACAGTATGGAAGTTCCTCAGAATACTAAACATAGAATTACTGTATGATCCAGAAATTCCACTTCTGTGTATATGCACAAAAGAATTGAAAGCAAGATCTCAACAAGGTATTTGTACACCTATGTTCATAGCAACGTCATTTGCTATAGCCAAGAGTTGAAAGCAGCCCAATTGTCCATTGATGGGTGAATGGATAAAGAAAACATTGTATCTACATACAATGGAATATTATTCAGCCTTAAAAAGTGTTACGGTTTGAATGTTTGTCCCCTCCAAAACTCATGTTGAGATTTAATCACCATCATACACCATATTAAGAGGTGGGACCTGTAAGAGGTAGTCGGACCATGAGGTCCCACTGTCATTGGTGCTGTTATAAAAGGACAAATTCAGCTCCCTCTTGCCCTCTTTTGTCTTTCAGCCTTTTGGAATGGGATGAGCAGCAAGAAGGCCCTAGCCAAATGCTGGCCTCTCAGTCTTGGGCTTCCTGGCCTCCAGAACTGTAATACGATAAGTTTGCATTCATTATCATTACCTCACCTCTGGTATTCTATTATAGTTGCAAACACAAAGACAAAAAGGAAGGAAATTCTGACACATGCTACAACATGAATAAATCTGAGGACATTATACTAAATGAAGTAAGCCAGTCACAAAAAGATAAATACCATACAATTCCGCTTATGAAGTACCTAGAATAAGCAAATTCATAAGGTCAAAATAGAAAGGTGGTTGTCAGGGACTGAAGAAGGGAAGGGGCAGAGGGAGCTGCTTAATGGGTACCAGAGCTTCAGATTTGCAAAATGAAAATAATTCTGGAGATTAGTTATACAACGTGAGTGTACTTAATATTATTGAACTGTACACTCAAAATGATTATGGTAGTAATGTTATGTGTATTTTACCACAATTCTAAATTTAAAAAATTCCATAAAATTAGACTCTAAAAGGATTTGGTTTTCAACTCTGGCAGCACATTTCCATCACCTGGGGAATTTTGAAAACGAAACATTGATTCTCCCTCCCCCTCCCTGAGAAATATTTATCTAATTGGTTTGAATGATTCTAATACATGGCCAGGAGAATCACTGGAGTAGGAATTAGAAAAAGTGTCAGTAATTCACATATATTTTATTTGATTTTTATAATTTCAACTTTTATTTTAGATTCAGTGTTACATGTGTAGGTTTGTTGCATAGGAATATTGTGTGATGCTGAGGTTTGGGGTATGATTGCTTTCATCACCCAGATAGTGAGCATAGTACCTAATAGTTTTTCAACCCTCATCCCTCTCCTTCCCTCCCCCATTTAGTAGTCTGGTGTCTATTCTTGCCACTTTTTTGTCCATGAGTACCCATTGTTTAGTTCCTACTTATAAGCGAGAACATGCATTATTTGGCTTTCTGTTCCTGCATTAATTTGCTTAGGATAATGACCTTCATATTAATACGGAGAATATGATTTGTTCTTTTTTATAGCTATGTAGTAATTCATGGTGTATATGTACCACATTTTCTTTATCCAATCCACTGTTGATGTGCATCTAGGTTGATTCCATGTCTTTGCTATTCACATATATTTTAAGGACAAAAAATCTTAGAAGAAATGTATGAGAGCTACAGAAAGAGCTCAAACTTTAGTTTAATGTACCTGAGGTTGATTCCTATCCTACCACTCTTTTGTACCTGAGGTTGATTCCTATCCTACCACTCTTTATCTTTGTGACACTGGGCAACTTATGTCCCAACACCTGTCAAGGTACTCAGTGTCCAGCCTGATGCCTAGCATACAGTAAACTATCAATAGGTAATACATGAATGAATAAATAGCATGTCTTTGTAGGAATGTAGTTAATACATGGTCACTTTATTTTGATATTTATCTACTAGAAACAATAAAGGTAGAGTCCCAAAATAATGCTGGTATAGAGTAGGCATACAATAAATGATAGATACATCACTCCACAAACAATGTGGAAAGACCTTTAGAGATCATCGAATTCAACCTTCTCATTTAGCAGGTGAGAATATTGGGGACCAATCAGGAGAACAACTCTTTGCCCAGCATCCTTTTTATCATATATGATAGCCTTCCACATTCTTAGCCTTGGGTATCTGAAATGTTTTAGTGTAAACACTTACAGTGAGACTTCCAAAAATTGATGCTGCTATTCACTTATAACAGGAATTAGGATATATTCAAATAATCTTGCAAGTGCCTTGCTCATTCATGTCAGATGGCAGAATGTAGCTCTTTATAACACTCTGTGGGACATCAAATCTGAGATGATGACCTTGAGACTCCACAGGTCTGAGCTACTCTATGTATTGATGACAATTTCCGGGGGTTCCCTGGAGAGTAAATCACTCCTTGCTAATTGTCAAGAGTTTTCCCTAAAATGAAGCTCCAGAAAAGCTTCCAAACTTTAAGACCTCAGTGACCTCCCAACAGCCCTGTGGCTTTCAGTTATGTACTGACAGCCTGTATGAAGTGTGGCCAGAAGTAGGGGTACAGGCCACCTGTGAGGGATGGGCAGGCCACCTGCAATCTCAGAGTCACTTTCCCAGATTCTCACTCATATGTATGCCAAAGTCCAGAAGCATTGTCATTCTAGGGACCATTTAGCAATTTATTCATTCCAGTGTTTGACATCTTACTGAGCATATATTCTGTGCAGGCTTTGTGCTTGGCTCCATACCTAAAAAGTCAAGCAAGATATTCCTCTGAACATCAAGGAGTTTAGAATCTACTGGAAGATACACAAGCAGCAGATGATGTAGTACTGCGTGATCATTTAATGATTCAATAAAAAAACTTTTGAGAGACCACTGTATTCTAGGCATAGATCCACATACAGAAAGGTTGTACAGAATAATGGTCAAACCATAAACTCAATGCCCATGCTGCCTGAATTTACACCCTAGCTCCACTGCTCACTACCCGTGTGATCTTGGACAACTGACTTAACCTCTGTGTGCTACAGTTTTCTCATTTGTAAAATGGAGATAATAATGCCACTACCCTCTCTCGGTGATTGTGATGACTCAGTGAGTTCATATGTGTAAAGCCTAGAATAGTCTTCTGGCATATAGCAAGTCCAGAGTAGGTTTCTGCAGAATTCTAAGCGTCATGTAGGCAAGGACTTTTGCAGCTAAGTATTTGTCCAATGGCTAAATGAATTTCTGTGGGAGATTTGCCAGCAACATGGCAGGCTAAGCTGGAATTAACTGATTATTCTCTATGCTTCCAACACATATATGTTAGGCGATATAGAAATAAACACAAAATACGCATCTGGGCTCCAAAGAAAGATAAATCTCCAGATACTTCAAAATCAAAGGAAGAAATCACAGGCAGAGGTTTAAGTGGAAGCTGACACATTAGAAGTCTCAGGAAATGCTGATTATTGTAATAGTGGTGGTGGTGATGGTGGTAGTGAGGATCGTGGTAACGCTTATGATGGGGATGATGATGATGAAGATAATGGATGGATGAAGATAAGTCTCAAGAAGAATTACAGGGCACCTTCAGATAAGAACAGTGTTCCCAGAATAATTGTTTAAGAAGTCATTCTTTTATCTGTTTTGCCTGTGACACTCCCATAATTACCAGATAGATCTTGGCCTCCCTGAAGTTGGAACTACCTATCTTATCACTCCATCTCAGCTGTTCAGGTTCATGTAATGATCACTGCAATCAGTAAACTGAACCAGGTTTGGGAATTGCTGAGGCACTATCCTCTTTTTCTGGAGCACCTATACACAAAATCAGAGACTCAGAATCTAATGTGTAGAAGAAACATACTATGTCAACAAGTCAGACTCCCACCCAATGGTTCATGTAACTGCTCACCATAGCCACAAAGGTTGCTCAGCCTACCAAGTATTTCTAAGGAAAGTATCCACTTTCACAGGTCTGGTAGAAGACATTAATGTTCTGTCTCCTTACAGCCTGCAGTAACCTATTGTAGCTCTAGGTTCTTGGGATACCAATCTATACCGGACGATAAAACACCACTGGCATAAACAGGAATATGGTGCCAGCCTACTCAGGTTTCCACATGACTTCTTTAAATAACTAGCAAAATATGAATTGGAACTGCTGAAACCATACAGACAGCACATTGGAGTAAAAATTTTAAAAATATTCTTAGCTGGCACTAGCCAATACAAGGTCAGTGTTAGTTCTTTCCATGTGCAAAGTGTACAGTACAACTACTGGATGAGCCACCAACTCTGAGGTCAGTTAGCTAATATTCTAAAACTGAATAGTCTACTCCATTTGCAGAATCCATAAATAATTTTTAAAAATATAATAATACATAGTGTAGTGTTGTTCATTGGGAATGAGTGATCCATTTAATATCTATATCTTAAACTCTTTATTATACCTCCCTCAAAGCTATCTGATTCTGAAAATAAAAATTCCTAGGTGATTCCAAATAAGTTAAAGGGTTACACTGCATTGAGTAGACATAATAAATCTTTAATTTTTTTACAATAAAGAAAGAGGCACATCGTTTTTATAACTATAAAATTAGTGTCTCACAGAACCTATTAAATAAATATTAAATAAATATTTAAAGATTCTCCTTTTCAAAAGCACCACGTGTCTCAGTTTAGCCCTGGTTCTGTTATTGTAAACATGCTCCTGTCCCCTGCCTCTGGTCCCCCAAACACTTATACTCATGCTTGGCTACCCTCTGAAAGCCAACTTTGCTCCTAGACAATCAGAAATTTCTGAAGGAAAGGTGGTTATTGGGAGATTTCAGTTCCCCTCCCCACTGTCAGGGGCAGCATAGTATGCTGATTAGGAACCCAAGGTCAAGTTTTCTGGGTTCATTTTCTGGCCCTGAAATAACCATATGACCACTCAATAATCATGTCACTCTAGGTCTGCTACCTCATCTATAAACAAGGGTAATAGTAATAGTGCCTTATTCATAGTGCAGTTTTGAGGGACAATGAGTGAACACCTGGAAAGCTTGAAGGACAATGCTTGGCACATAGAAGCATCCAGTAGGTATGAGCCATTATTATTCTTGCCACTGTATTTTCTTCAATTCTGGGTGTGTCTTTCCTTCTCTCCACTGTTTCTCAGGTTCATGCCCCCTCCCACCCAAATTTCTGTCATGATTTGGGACTGGGGCTATGGAATACAGTAGTAGACATTAGGGAAGATTTCATGAAGGTGATGACATTCAAGCTGAACCACAAAAGATGTCTTGCTCCTTATTTGAGTGCTTTTCAGAAAATTAGGAAATTAAGAAATTGCATAACCCCCTTGAAATTCTTTACAGGATAATTAGAGCCCCCTCAGCTTCCTTCTGTATATTATCAGACTGATATATTTAGCGCTCTCTTTCCCTTCCTTTTATGTTACATCTTCCCAACCTTGGTGTTATGCCTTTTATCCTTCAGAGATTTTCCCCTAACTTTATCTTTTCTGAACTTTCTGAGCCCAAAGGCATGCCATGTGCCAGCTGCAGTAGCACCAGGGCTTAGCAGAACAGGGTAACACATCCAAATTTTCCTTGAGCTCTCTATTCCTAAAAATATAATTAGCTCTACAGAAACCACACACAAGACTTTATTCAGCTGAAAATAAAATGAAGTGGTTTATTGGACCCTAACTGCTTTATTTTTGTGCAATTTCTGTCAGTTTCACACATTAATTGTAATTATACTAAGAGAAGAATTATGGGATAACTGTCAAGTGCACAGACTCTAAAATTGACAGGGCTGCAGTAGGTGATGCATATTATTCACTGCACAGAAGCAATCAGCTGAGGGGTGAGTGGGGCCTCAAATCTACTCAGAAGAGGCACATTTTTCTATTTCCTACAATGATATCATAGGGGCTATAGTGCTTACATACAGGGAGATTGAGTAAATAAGTAAGTATATTAAGGATAGTGGGGCCCCAATTTCTCATTTTCGCAGAAAGGAGTTCTAAATATGAAAAGGGTTACTGGATTACAATTGGATATATCAGTGTGAACTCTTGGCTTTTAATATCAATAGATGTAGATTGACGTGAATGTGTCAGTGTGTACATGGATATATTTTCTAGTTCTTTCCACCAAGAGGACCTAGAATTCATGATGCCCATAACCATGATCATACCTAATACCTAGGTCTTGGTTTCTAAAACACGATTCTCCACTAACAAGAACCAGAGCCCATTGGAAACATGGAGGATTCTAGGGCCGAGAAAATGAAAGTAAAAGATGAGCCAGGAGCATCGTGAAGATCCAAAAATTAAGAAAGTGCTCAAAAATCTTGGGGATATATCAAATCTTGGGGACATAAAGCCAGCTTGAGAGAGCTTCCTATTTTCAACTGCCACTGGTCTTCCAAGCACCTGTACTTATGTTGGGCCAAATCAGAGAAAATTTGTACATCAAAATAAGTAAGGAAAGTCATAGATTATAACCCACTGAATCAAATTAGAATCCATGAATACATACTGAAACAAATGAATTAAAACATAAATTGGAGAGAAGGCAATTTTTCTACCTTAAAGTAGAATACAAACTAATAAATGCCGACTGAATGATGAAATTAGAAAATCATCATTTGGTAGTATCTTGGTAATCATCGATTTGGGGCCAGGCATGGTGGCTCACACCTGTAATTCCAGCACTTTGGGAGGCTGAGGTGGGCAGATCACCTGAGATTGGGAGTTTGAGACCAGACTGACCAACATGGAGAAACCCCGTCTCTACTAAAAGTACAAAATTAGCCAGGCATGGTGGCACATGCCTGTAATCCCAGCTACTCGGGAGGCTGAAGCAGGAGAATCCCTTGAACCCGGGAGGTGGAAGTTGCGGTAAGCCAGGATCATGCCACCACACTCCAGCCTGGGCAACAAGAGTGAAACTCCATCTCAAAATAATAATAATAATAATCAATTTGGGCAAAATCATCAACAGATGCTAAATTTAATGGATTAAAATTTGATAGGAAACAGGATATTTACATTGTCTCAAAATATTGTCCTATAAAATACATATGAATTAGTAAATATAAAATACTTATTTCTTGATAAGTACAAAATGGTTATTAGTTAATCTTAAAGTGGATAAACTTAGCAAGCATCATCTTAACCAAGTGAAAAAATTTGATATCATCAATAATGGGACAAATCAACACAATGTGACTCCTGATATGATGCAGTGAGAATAAATAATCATTTCTGTGATTTTCCTGACAAATACGTATAGCTTGAATTCAACCATTAGGAAACATGAGATTAGTCCAAATCGAGAGACATTTTATAAAGTAATGGGGCTATACTCTTCAGAAACATCAATGTCATGAAAGATAAGGAAAGAGTAAAGAACTGTTTCAGACTAACATGACTCAATAACTAAATGCAGCCCATGATCCTGGGTAGTATCCTGGATCCGTAAAAGATATTCATAGGACAGTTGGCAGATTTCTAATGGAGTCTATGGATTTTGATGGTTGTACTGTGGGTATGTAGGACAATGTCCTTGTTTCTAGAAATACACATTGAAATATTAAGGAGTACTCAGGCATCTTGTCTGCAATTTACTCTCAAATGGTTCAAAATAGTATGTACAAGTAGAGAGAGGCAAATGTGACAAAATGCTAAAGACTAGGAAATCTAGGTGAAAGTGTACAGGATTTCTTGTGATATTGTTAAAAATTTCCATACATATTAAATTCTTTCAATTAAAAAGTGTTTTTATTTCTAATTGGTGAAGACAAATCTTTTTGCTCTGCAGTATTTTTAGACCAAAAGGATCACAAGAGAATTCATCACTAGCAAACCTGCACTAAAAGAATTATTAAAGGAAATTCCTCACACAAAAAGAAAAATAATTCCTCCAAAACATTGAAATGTAAGAAGAATAAAGAACAATAGAAAGAGTAATTAACATGTTCTAAAACACTAGCATTGTCTGTGAAGTGATAAAGTACTCATTTACATTATACTATAAGTCAAGTTTGCATGTTCTAATTGTTAGGCTAGCTATTAAAGACATAGTAAAAAATATGTAACTAACAAATGATAAAGAGGGAAATGTTATGATAATAATAATAATAATAGAACTTCATTAATCCAAAAAGAGAAAGCAAGAAGAATGAAAAACAAACAGAACAAGTAGGACAAATAGAAAACTAATTTTCAAATAGTTGTATAAACTAATATACTTATTTCTATGAATACTAAATACTATTAAAATACAAAGATTGTCAAACTGAATAAAAATTTAAAACCTAGGCAAGCTACATATGAGTCATTTCTTAGAGACACAGAAATATTGAAAGTAAAAAGATAGTCAAGCTCTATCATATAAACATTAACTAAAATAAAATTGATATAGGTTTACAAATAGCAGTAAAGTAACTTTTAAGATAAAAATTATTGCCTGAAATAGAGACACCTTTGATAATAATACAAAGTTTCATTCACCAAAAAGATATAACAATCTCTAAATTTGTATGCATCTGATAACACAGTTTCAAAATACATAAGGTAAAAATTTATAGAACTAAAAGAAATAGTTGAATGCACATCAGTGTGAAAAACTTTAACATACTTCTCATAATAATGAGTAGAATAAGCAGGAGGGAAATCAGTAAGAACAAAGAATACTTAAGCAATGCAATAAACAAAACTAATCTAATTGATATTTATAGAACACTGCAAAGAAGGAATAAATGTTCTTTTCAGTGCATAAGGAGCAGTTATTAAATTGACATATACTAGACTGCAAAGCAAACCTTAACAAATTTCAAAGGCCTGAAATCTTTTAAAATATGCTTTCTGACCACAGTGGAATTAAGCTATATCAGTTACTAAAAGATGACTCTAAAATTCCCATATGCTTGGAAATTAAATAATATCATTCTGAAAAACCTCTGGGTCAAAGAAGTAATGATAATATAAATTATGACATATTTTAAATTGAATAGTAATGATTCTACAGCTTATGAAACCATGGGAGAAGTTAAAAATGTGCTGAGAGAAAAATAGATTTAAAAACTTATATTAGAAAATAATATAAGCTAAAAATCAATTACCTAAGTATCTACTGCAAGAACTTAGGGACAAAAGCAAAATAGAGTCCAAAAAGGTAGAAGAAAGAGTATAATAAAGAAGAAAAATTAATGAAATAGAAAACAAATCTACAATAAAGAGAGTCAGTCAAACCAAATGTTGGTTCCTTGAAAAAATGAACTCAAGACTCATGAATAAAAAAGAAAGATGGACAAATTTGAAGTATCAGGATGAAAAAGAAAGCATCACTACAGAACCTACGGAAATTGAAAAAAAGAAGAAGTTATTATGAAAAGTGTTGTGAAAATAAATCTGAAACTTAGATGAAATAAATGTCTAGAGCACAACTTTCCGAAACAGACACCAAAAGAGATCTGAAATGTGGACATTCTTATTTCTATAAAATAAGCTAAATCTACTATCAAAATCCATCCCACATAAAAAACTCTAGGCCCTGATGGCTTCGCAGGTGAATTATCTTAAACATTTAAGAAAGAAATAATGGTAATATTATGCACTCTCTTCCTGTGTATAGAAAAAGAGAGAATGTTTTCTAAATCACTTTGGTGAGGCCAGCATAACCTTGATACTTTCTTACTCTGAAAGTTTGTGAAACAACTGTAAGATATAATAGTTAATAATTTATTGAGAACTCTACAGTATGTCAGGAACCACTCAGTGCCACCCCAGGAAGTATCTCCCATCTTTTCTGTTACCCTCATTTTTAGAAAGTTTTTATTAATACTGATTAAAATTTTTTTGGAACTTCCATCCATCAGACCTATTTCTACCCAAAATGGGCGAGGAGGTGGGGAGGGAAGTAATGTGCAAAAGAGTCCACAGATATATTCGCTCCATCTTGAAACCTTACACCATTATCAACTCTTCAAGGGTGTCAGCTTAGGATAAGGAAAGATTCAGAGTGTCTGTTTTATACATTACTTGAGAAAGATGTAGTCTCTGGACCCAGGACAACCTACAAGCAAATAACAAGTGTTAAGTAAATATTTGAAAGGAAAAGAGGGAAGTCATCAGCCTGCTTCATGCTATAGGTACTTAACTCTCACATGGTCATTTCTTCTCCAATCCCTGTAGTTGCCTTCATGCTTTCCCAGCTCTGCTCATCCTACTCATTGTCTGCCTTAGAAGGGTGTCTGTAAAACACAGATCTGAATATGTCTTACTTCTGCTGAAAAAGGTCTATATTGCATGGTGTTGTTCCAACCCAAGCCTGCCTTCACCCAGGAGGGGCACAGATACCCTCTAAAAGAGATGGACCTCCTGGCCACTTTCCCCAACCCCTCCCGGTGGCTGTTCCCAAGGGAAGGTCTGGGCCTGCCCCACTACCTGACCCTTTGAATGGTGGGGTTCCTCATGCTAGAGCCCTGAACTTGGCCATGCTGTCATATCCTGGATGCACTCTATGACCCTCTTCTTCTACAACGCACATCTGGGGACCGTGTCTCACCCCGTCCTAACTCCTGAAAATTCACTACAGGCTCAAGCTGTGAATGTTCCACTCACTCAGGAAAAGAATTTGGATAAGAATAGCATGTTAGGCTTATCATAATCTGTCATAAATCAGCTTCCTGCCACAGTCCTCAGCCACTGGAGAATGCTTGCCACTCCCTCAACAGGTCAAGTTCTTTAACATATGCTCTTCCTTCTGCATTAAACGCCTCATCTCCTCCTCCCAACAAACAACCTCCTCTCATTGCCTTGTCTGCCTGTGAAATTCCTACTCATCCATCAAGGCCCACCTCAGACTGTGTCGTCTTTCTCCCTGAGCTCCATCAGGATTAAGTAGATTTGGGGGTTGTGCTTCTTTTCACACCAATCCCATTTTACTCTGACAACGATATGTGTCTGCCTCTGCCTGCAGATCAGAAGCTCCAGGAAGATGGGAATGTTGCCCTGTTTAGGGTGATATCCCTAAAGACGAGCTTCATGAAATATTTTTGGAATGAACCAAAGCAGGAACTGTGCCATCAATGAATGAATAAATGTGGTGGACATTAACAAATTGTCCTTTAATGAATTAATGAAGATACTGTTTTTAGAGGTAGCTTTCATTTGTTACACACTTGAACATCAATACTCACTATCTCTGCCATTGTCAACATGAAGTTGTATATTGATTGATTGGTTTATTTATTCATTCATTTACTGAATCCCTAATATTGCAACACAATGGGCTAGATGCTGGGGATATGGAAGTAAATAAAACAGATCCTGCCTTCGTAGAGCTCAGATTCTCCTGGATCCAGTTGTAAAACAATGGAGAGGTGCATTAATAGACATATGTTTATGTTTTATTCTTTTTAAAGAAACATACTATTCTTTTGTTTTAAAAATTAATATGCTTGTGATAAATGTTATTCAGTGGCTGGTAACACTATAGAAATTTGGAAATGGTTCAGTCACTGGCCATTTCATTCTCTGGATGATTTTAGTTAACACCAAGATCATCAAGCAAGATTTTGCATAATTCTTATTTGAAGCTAAAAATGTGAATGAATTTTCACCTGAAAGAAATGAAGAATCTTTTTCCAAAAACAGAGATAATTATTAGCAATTTCTGGAGGTGAACTAGCAAAGGATTCATTCTTACATCGTTCTCGTCTGTCTGATGGAGATGGAAGGTTTATATAGGCTTCACTAGTCCCCATGGCAACAGCCTTTCTCCTGGGTTACCATAGGAATTGTGAAGGCCTTTATAAACCTCCATTAGCAGAGCTTAGGCCGGCAGCAGTCAGAAACGTCTGCTGGAGAAGACACTGCAAAGTGTCAGTGAGGGCATTTGAGAATTAATTTTACCCTAGAGTAGCTGCACAGGTCTGTTTAGCACTCACCTCTACAGTTTTGAACATTCGATAATACTGGAATCAGTCTGATGCCTTGAACACTTCACATGAAGGGTTTTTCAAAATCTAGCCACAAACAGATATGATCAGATTTCAAAAAATTTTGAGAAACTAGGAGGAATCTATTCTGACAAAGCTTCACATAGGATAGAGGTAAATTTGTGTTATTTTTTCAGGATAGTAGATTGAAGCCACATTAATAATTAATACAGGATGGATGGTGTTTACAGTTGCTGCTATGGTATGAATGTGTCCTGCCAAAATTCATATGTTGAAATTTAATCATCAATATGATAATGTTAAGAACTGGGCTTCTTAGCAGATGATTAGCAGGACAGAGCCCCTGTAAATGGGATTAGGGACCTTAAGAAAGATGTGAGGGAGCTGCTCCCCCATTCTGCCTCTTCCACCATGTGAGGACACAGCCTTTCCCACTTCCACCATGTGAGGGCACAGCAAGAGGCACGATCTGTGAAGCAGAGAGCAAGCCTTCACCAGATACTGAATTGACTGGTGCCTCAGTTTGGACTTCCCAGCCTCCAGAATTGTGAGAAATAAATTTCCATTATTTGTAAATTACAGTCTAAAGTATTTTGTTATGGCAGCACAACAGGACTCAGACAGTTGCACAACAATGAGAATTTTTTAATAGCACTGAACTGTACAACTAAAATTAGTTAAGATAGTACATTCTGTGTTATGTTTTTGTACCACAATTTAAAATTGTTTAAAATTAATGTAATTATAATTGTGATACAACTATTATTGAGCATCTGCTGTTTCCCAGGCACTGTGCTAGCGCTTCAGATGTTCTATGTCATATAATTCCACAAGTCTATGAGCAATTGTCTCTACCTTGAAGGTTATTTTTATCTCTACATTGAAGATGAGGAAACTGAGGCTTACACAAATAAAGTAACTTGCTCAAGGGTACGCCATTAGGTAAGTGGTAGAGACCACAGTCAAGCAAGTCCTGGAATCTTGGCCTTAACCTACGACTTCAGCATTAACGTCACATTGTGTAACAGATGATTGATACATTAAAGACACATTCTGTTGAATTGATACACGAAAGCCCTAGCTGAATTCTGTTTAAATGCTTGCTGCTTTCTTTTTTTAAGAGCTAAGGGATTATCTCTTAGAGTCCAATTGCAGGAGGACATTCATTTTTGCTCTAACATTTGAAATATTTTTTACATTATTTATCTTCGGAAATCATAAATACATTTCCATCAAAAAAGTTGGGCTGTGTACAGATTAATTACTCTTGACACTTTATTTAGCAATCTATATCCAAAATCAATCACTGAAATTTACAGGAGAGTTTTATATAGAGAGAATTGTTTAGAAAAATAAGTTTAAGAATCACAGATAATTTTTAGATACTGGAAAGCCCTTTCTCATCAGGGCAAAGAAAATGATCATTCCAGAAAATATAAAATGCATGTGGTAATAATTTCCTCTTTGGTTTTTGGTCAAGCTGTATGAAAGAAATAAGAAAAAAAAGAGAATTTAGGGAGAAGAAATTCTAAAAACCTAGGAAATTTCTTTAGTAGCAGGAAGGCAGGCAGGCAACAGTAGGAATTGGTTCTTTAGAAATAAGTCTTTGGGGCATGTCCTCAGAGAAGAGACATGTCCTCTTTCCAGGTTTCTTCCACGTGCCAGTCACAGCTGTGAAGGACACTAACTTGGATCCTTCCACCAAGAGCCAAAAATCTGGGTCCCATCTCCTGAAGTTTTCAATGCTAAAGTAGGCAAATGAAAGAAGGGATTAATCCTTTTCTCTTTGAAAACAAATGGAAAAGAGGATACTAATTAGTAAGCAATGAAAAATATACCAAATTGCATCACTTTTCATTATTATTTTGCTTTCGAAGTGCATTTTTCTAAATATCTGCTGGTATTTCTGTTTAGCTACTCTGATCATTTTTCTTTCTTTCTTTCTTTCTTTTTTGGTCTGATCATTTTTTAAAAAAAAACTGAGGGGACTTGAGGGGCTAATGCATGCAGTTTCTGTTTTGTGACATAAAGTTCTGGAGCTCTATTGCACAACAATGTGAATATACCTTATGCTACATAATGTAGCTACTGAACTGTACACTTAAAAATGGTTAAGATGGGAAATTTTATATTATGTTATTTTTACTACAATTTTTAAACTGAAATTGATGACATCCTAGTCTCATCAAATACTACCTAGGAGAGATCCTAAGTGAAACCTCAAATTATGTATTTGTATAACTACACTTTGTCTTGTCCTCCAAGCCTAACGCTTTATCTCTAGCTAGTCCATCCCATACTCCAGTAGGAGATATCCAGAAAGAAAGAGTTTCAGACACTTTTGTCCCCTTCACAGACAAAACTGAGGACCCTCTTGCCTTGCTCTCATGTTGACCTCACTCCCAATCTGCTTCTATGTTCAGTCACTCCCTCTTACTTTGGACTGTGCCATCATCATGGCCATGACTTCTTTTATCTAGAGTTTTAACTCTCCTCTTGAGGCCCCATGTTGAATTTGCCCTCAGGTTGCATCTACTTTTGACCATGCTGAGCTTCCTCTGGGCCCAAGTCTCTGAATTCTACCCCAATGCGAGGGCCCATATATGCTCACTTCAAAAGCAGAATGCATTGGATGTGAAGTTGAAAGACATTATCAGCACACTGGACAAAAGAATTATGAAACAACAAGGTAAATGTTCTCAAGAATAAATGTAACACCCTGCTCCTTGAGTTCCTAAATAAATTGTTTCAATCTGGGGTTCAAGTAGCTGTGTCCTGACAGCAAGTAATGTAATATAGACTGTAGGCTTTTACTGACCAATGTTGACAAGTCCAATATTAATTAACAGTTTAACAAGGCCTCTAAGATGACTAACACGATGTTTAGCTACATGAGAAAGTCAGTAAACTTTTTCTGTAAAGGTCCAAACCGTAAATACTTTTAAATTTACAGGCCATACAATATCTGTCACAATACTCAATTCTGCCATTGTCTATTGAAAGCAGCCAGAGACAATGTGTAAAAGAAAGGGTGTGGCTGTGCTTGTGCAGGCAGATTTGGCTCATGGGCTATAGTGTGCCAAATCCTGGCTACATCAATCAAAATACAGAAAAATGAAAGAGATTATTATTCTCATTACACCCTGTAGACAGTAAGCCATAAGCCGATTCTTGAGTTTATTTCTGTGCTCCAAAACTTTAATTGGTCTGAGACAAGAATAGAGACCTCCCTATTGGTCATTAATACATTAACCTGGAACAGTTTTTCAGTCAGTTAAGACTCTTCCTAGAACTACTGACATTTCATTTGAGCTTCTCTATCTAGTCCCCATGGAGAACATGGCCATCCCTGTGGGAACCTTGCTGGAATCAGTCCACCCAAGTCTACTACAGCCCTCTGCTAATCAAAGGAGAGGAGGTGAGTATGTAGCATGTTGGTCCTTAGTGAACTCATGCAGTTCCTAAGGATTAGTTTCTTTAAAATGCTTACCAGGTGATCTTTCAGTAGACTGTCCTAGCTTCTTAGCTACAAGATGGCAAATCCACAGGCAGAAGGCACAAACTAGTAGGTTGTTGGCCCTATCTCTCTACAGATCTGTTTAATTCAGCCTGTACAATATATATTTCTTAATTTAAATAATTACCCACATTTGAAAGTAATACAATTTAACATTAAAAAGTTGAAGTTCTAGCAATTCTGGACATTTCTACAACCAGCTGGAGCTCAGTGACAGCTGCCTTTTTTAAAAGAGAGCTTAACCTTTCAAGCTCATAGGGCCTCCACTAGCTTTACCTGACTCTTTTTAAGTCGTTTTCTGGTCTCTATAAACATTTGAATTTGCTATCTCTCTACACAATCCACCTTCTTACCTTTTAGAAAATCATGACTGCGCTTAGCTGAGTCCAGTCTTCTGACACATGTTCAATTTCATAACTCTTCCAAGATAACCAAAAGTGGCAGAGAATCTCATTTTTAAGATCTTGGCAGTTCCTGGCCCAGGAGGCATGAAACTTGGTGCTCACTCACAGTCTCTTCACCAGTTGGTCTTCAATGATCTTTCCTATGCTCTTGATTATTCTACCTTTTCATTCATAAGGTCTTTCTCCTTGGCAGAGTGAATAGAAGGCCAAGAGTTTTGGAATGGCTTTGAAAGCATTTACCCAAGGCATTTACTTTTGCATTTTTTATGCTTCAGTTTGCTCCAAACAAAAAAATGTGTGTCTTCTGATGATGTCCTGAGCATTGTCCATGAGTCACAGTTTATCCTGAGCTTTTGCTTTTCTAATGTCACTTGCACACATATTTATCATCCTTTATTAATTCATTACTTGATTTATGGCCATGTTCTTTGAAGATCTGAGCTCACATAGAGCTCCCTGTGAAGCCATAGGATTCTATTTAGATATTGCCTCTGTTGCTTCTATATCAGGATTGTAGGCAATTTCATAAACAAAATGTCCAACCCTGGGACCTTCCCAACCCTTCTGAGACATCTACCACTTTAGAATTTCGAACTAGCTGTATCTTTTCTCTAATTACTTTTCTTTTCCTCTGACTAATACAAGCTCTGTCTCACAAAGTTTTTCTCCTCTCTGATCATAAATATGTACAGGAGAGGGTACTTTACCTACCCGCTGAGAGAAAAATCTGTAGGGCAAGTGAAGTTGGGTGGAATCTGACACAGTCTAGTTTCTAGTTTTACCCTTTTGAATTATATGGAAGTTGAGGCACCCTCTGGGGGGAAAAAACCTCAGATGTATGTCACATGTTAGAGTAACTGGCAAGGCAGGGGCACCCAATCAAAAGTAAATTGCAAAAGGATTTGCAGATCTCTTGGAGATAATTTCCTCCAAAAGAAGAGGAGTCTTGCATGATGAGTCAGGCTCAGCACCATGGGGAGTTGGTTCTGGGGAAAAAGGTTCTCTGGAGGAAAAGGTTCCAAGACAGATGGGGAGATTTTATTTGAACCCATTCTGACTGTCTCCCCAACCCCTCTCCCCATTCAGGCAGACATGCGTGCCCTAGAGAGAAAAAGGTAGAGGATCAACTAAAAGAGCTTTCCCACTAAATGGCTGTGGGCTCCTCTAAGAAACTGAAACATGGGAGAAGGAAGGACCACCCAGCCAGAATAGCAGTGGATATCAAGGGATGATATAAAAGCAATCTGAAGACAGTCAAGATTCAAGGAGCTATATACCTTGCTTCCTTTTCCAGACCCAAAATCTGAGTCAAGAGTCAATTTCTTCCATCTGGCCAGAGGATCTCCAGGATACTCTCATGTATGTCAATAATAACTTCTTTTCTTTTATACTTTTGTCTTTCTCAAGATTTAACTCACAGTTCAATGTATTTCCATTCAAATATGTGTCTTGTGATATGTGGCACTACTCTATCTCTTCTGAAAGCCTGCTCCTTTCTAACAAGGTGAACACCTCCATTGCCATATTTAGGTACAAGGATCCTCCCATCAAGTGTCTGAGACTCCTAAAGCTATATCTCCCTTCTCATATTAAAATATCAAAATATTCTATTTCTCATGTACTAGTAAGTCTTTCCAACCTCTTGCTACATTCTCACCTTTTATTTCCTGAACTTTTCCTCCTCAGTCTTATGCTTTTGGATAGGTAACAACCAGTTCTACAATTTAATCCAAATAGTCCTTGAGAGCACCATGATCTTCCAGTCCTTACGTGATAATAGTTACTAATAATGATGACAACAGATACCACTTACTGTGTAGCAACTATGTGCTTTTTACATATGTTGTCTCTTATCTTTGCAAGGGATATTTTCATCTCCACATAACGGAGGAAAAACTAAAACTCAGGAGATTAAATAACTTAGTCAAATTTCCAAAGCTATTAAAGTGGATGGGCTGATCTAACAGAGTCTACATGACATCCTCAAAAGAGGTGACTGAAGAAAAATTAATGGTGAGACCATCTTAAGGTGTGAGCAGAGATATAAGAAACTCACAAGGAATGGTAAAGCAACTCATGGTTAAAAATAGCAAAAGACTTTTACCATCCTAGGGCATTACAAGGCAAGAAGGGTCAGTGGTTACTGGAATCTGGAGAAAGAGAGTCATAGGAGAGGGCCAGGTGTCAGGAACAGCCATGGCCAAACTGCAGCCCAGCAGAGAAGGAGCTGGGAAAATAAATACCCTGATCTTACTTCCCAGCCTCTGATTATTTTCCAGTACCTCCCATTGGCCAAACCCAACAAGACGCAAGAGACCAAAGTCTCCTAGCTTCCCAGTCTCCCAGTGCAAACAGCAAGGTGGAAAAGGATGGGAAATAAATCTGGAGGTCTTTTCTTTCTAAAACGCCATGACACATTTACCTTAAACTAAGAGCTCTTCATTTTGGAGATCTAACACTCTGATCTCCAAATCCAAATTCCATTCTCAGTCATATTTCTTAGATTGTCATTCAGTTCCCAGATAAACCTATTTCTTTCAAGCTATTTTTCCAAATAATGACCTGAGGAAGCAAGGAAGAAAGCCACACTGATGCCCATAAGTTCTACTGTGTCCTGATCAGCTCAGAAGAGTGCTTGATGACAATATTTGCCCACACAAATGATTCATTAAGAGTGGAATAGCTCAGCAGACTCTGCCACAGCCCATATACATTTGCTTCAAGAAGTCAGTCCTCCTTCTGATAAGATGACTTGCCAAATCCACAGTTCCTTTAAATCCTTTACACCTTGATTTTCTCTTTGGCCTTTATTCTCCTACCCATACCCTATCTACCTCTATTTTAAGCAGGAATATCAAGAAGCATTCTTCAGTGTCTTTCGTGTTCTTCTGAATCATGGAAATCTGTTAAGACCTTTGGTGACTACTGATTACTGGTTAACTGCGTAACCAACATACCCCCATCTGTGAAGGATATCTTCCATGACTCTCTCAAAGATGACTATTTTTTTCTCAAAAATAGTAATTGTATTGGTCAGTTCTCAAGATAATAAGTGGGTCATTTTTTTCAGGCAGTTAGTTTTATTGCATTACAAAGTCATGTGAAAAAAAACACAATTATGTATGTAGAAAAACCTAAGAAATCTATAACAAAGTTTCGAGAAAAAGTGAATTTAGCAAGGTCACAGGTTACAAGGTCAATATTTAATATCAATTATAATTTTATATACTAGCAATGAAAAATTACAAAGGCCAGGTGCAGTGGCTCACACCTGTAATCCCAACACTTTGGGAGGCTGAGGGGGGCGGATCATGAGGTCAGGAGATTCAGACCATTCTGGTTTACATGGTGAAACCCCATCTCTACTAAAAATACAAAAAATTTAGCTGGGCGTGGTGGCAGGCACCTGTAGTCCCAGCTACTCGAGAGGCTGAGGCAGGAGAATGGCGTGAACCTGGGAGGCAGAGCTTGCAGTGAGCTGAGATAGAGCCACTGCACTCCAGCTGGGGCAACATGCAAGACTCCAACTCAAAAAAAAAAAAAAAAAAAAAAAAAGGAAAAATTAGAAATAAAGTCAAAGAAATAATATGGATTTTAATAACATTTAAAAATAAACACTTAAGAATATATTTGATATATATGTAAGATTGATACACTGAAAACTATAAAATGTTGCTATGATAAGTTCAGAACACCTGAATAAATTAACAGATACACTTATGTTTATGAACTGCAAGTCTCAGCATTAAGATATTAATTCTCTCCAAAATGATTTCAGTTTCAGTGTTATACCTATAAAACCCCAGTAGCCTTTTTTTGTGTAGAAGTTGACACACTGACTCTAAAATGTATGTGGAATTGTAAATGACACAGAATATGCAAAACAATTTTGAAAAAGAAGCACAAAGTTGGAGAACTTACCTTACCTGACTTCAAGACTCACTGATCAATATGGCAAAACCCCATCTCTGATAAAAATAAAAAAATTTGTGGGTGCCTATAATCCTAACTACTCAGGAGGCCGAGGAAGGAGAATCGCTTGACAGGTTGCAGCAAGCTGAGATAGCGCCATTGCACTCCAGCCTGGGTGACAGAGCAAGACTCCATCTCAAACACACACACACACAACTTTAGCAATCAAGACAATGCAGAACTGGTGTATGATAGACAAATGGATCAATGGGATGTAGAGCTCACACATGTATGGTCAACCAATTTTCAACAAAGGGGCCAGGATCATTCAATAAGAAAAAGACAGTCTTCAACCAGTTGGGCAGGAATGACTGGATATATGTATGCACAAAAAATGAACTTCAACCCTTAACTCAGGTCATCCATAAAAATTAACTTGAAGTAAATCATAGGACAAAACATAAAAACTAAAACCATAAACTTCTAGAAGAAAACATAGGAGAAGATCTTTGAGACCTTGAAGATTTTTATTCAGGACACAAAAAGCGTGGAACATAAAATAAAAACTGACAAGTTGGACTTCTTCTAAGTAGCAGTAATGGTCCTGAGGCTACTGTCTAGGGCCAGTTTAGGTCAGCTTGTTATGTAGATGAGTCACTTTTCCTCTTCCTATGTTTGTTCTTATGCTAACAAACATGTTGAATTATCCCTTAGCTGAAGCTCTTGAGTTCTACCATAGTTTGAGGAAAGTGCCCCAGTCAAATCTGTTCAAGTTCTCTGCACAGGACTGTGTCTCAATCCCAGCTAAGAATAAAATGTGAATTTGTGGTTCTCTTACTTTTTCTTTGTAATACATAAAAAGAAGAGTTTGAGCCAATTCAGAGCTTATTCTTTTCTGGGTCTCAGGCCATAATAATATCCAACATTGTCAACACCTTATGATTAACCTTGCGCAGGTTTCCTGCACTGATTCCATGCTTTGCTTCATTCTGTGACTCTAAGAAGCAGTGTCCTCTAAGCATTAAATTAGAATCCTTAAACCTAGTTAATTGGCCTCCTCCCTGGAGAAAGAAAACTCTTCCCAAGAGAACACTTCTACCCTAATCTGCCCTACCACCTTTAGAATACAGTTTACCTTGATCACCATGGATATTTTTCCGATTTTTGAACCTCAAGTCCCACCAAAGGACCCACATGGCTTAACTAAAGACATGGACATTGATAAAGATGTGT
The DNA here is from genome assembly GCF_002776525.5 of Piliocolobus tephrosceles. NCBI lineage: Eukaryota > Metazoa > Chordata > Mammalia > Primates > Cercopithecidae > Piliocolobus > Piliocolobus tephrosceles. Next base: position 39,569,436 of record NC_045447.1, on the reverse strand, counting down.
CTCTCCTGAAATGACTCCAAGATATCTTAACCACTTGAAAAAACCTTACATTGCCCAAATCCCTGTCCTTAGGGTCAGGACAATGAAATGGGCCACAGAAACCTAAGAATAAAAGTAATTGAGGCTGAAACACTTCAAAGGAAGAGCACACATCAGTGGTGTCATACGCAATGAATCTATTGACCTATTTCTGGTCTCATCCTTTGCTAGCCCTTGATTTGTGGACTTGAGTCTTTATTCTTCTGCATGAACCCAGCAATGTCTTAATTTCTGAAATATCATGCTGAAACCTCCCCTTAGCACCTTAGGGTTCTAGTAATGTCTCTAGCATCAGCTATTAGATTGATGCAAAAATAATTGCAGTTTTTGCCATTACTTTTAATGTAATTGTGGCAAAAACCGCAATTACTTTTGCATCAACCTAATATATTCCTTTGGATGTAGTCCCAGCTGACTTGCTATATCTAAAAGAAATTGATTGCTGTTACATTCTTTTTAAAAAGCACAGAACTGAGGAAAGCTTTTGAAGTTTTTCTGCAGCTCTGTCATAAATTCTTTAGTTCATTTCTTTTCTGAACCTTGGAGACACAAAGATGGCCCTTGACCACAAAAGATTACCCTCTGGTTAGAGAGAAACTGGGGCAAGTCTCATAATTTTTTGAGCTAAGACCTGTTTACAGGGCTGGTATGAGAATCAAATGGGAAAATGCAAACTCCATGCACAATGAATTCATGTATATTCTACACACAAGGAACAGTACATCAAATGTGTCTTCCACAAGAGGCTGTATTAATGAGATCCTCAGTCTGAAAAAAACCAAAGTACCAAAAAAAAAAAAAAAAAAAAAAAAAACTAATTAGCAGAAGCCTTACTTGAATTCTAGATTTATACCAAAAACATAATTATTTAAGCAGTGTGCTATCTTGATCTCCTTTATTTACCATTAAGGATAGCACCTGAGCTACTTTTTAAAAGTGTTTGTTTGCTGTTTTCACTTTAACAAAATGGCCCCTTAAACCCAACCTCTCAGCCACTCTTCTAGCCAAACAGAACAGTCACTCTATACATAATAGGCCTCAGAGATGGCACTGAAATGGGACTTCCACTTGTCCCCAGAGTCTTCTTGGGCTCTACCATTAGCCATTCTGCAGAGAAAGGGTTTCAAAGTACCCTGTCTTCAACATAAAATTTAAGTCTTGTAGTTGCTAAGTTGCAGATTAAACTCATGCTTAGCTTTTCACCCTCCTCTTCTTCATGGTCACCCCTACCCAGCCTCCCTTGTCTCATTTGTGTATATGTCAACTTGCCTCATCAGATTGTAATTTCATTTGAAAACAAAAACTGTATGTCTCTTTCATCTTAAGGAGGTTTCTGGCATTGTCTAGTTCAATGTTTCGCACACAATAAATCCTAATACACAGTTTAAAAGAAATTGATCAATATACTAAAGCCTCTCTCAAAAATATAGATCTCTGAGAACTGGATATGACCAGAAAGCAGCAGGACCCCTTGTCTAGAGTTTAGATGAATGGGAAGTGTGAACTAGACAACAGAGGCCGGGGCTGCAGAAGGCACCATTGCCAAAACTTGGAAAATTGCTGATGTAGGCCCAATCTTTTCCAGGGGCACCACTGGAAACTTGGGGATTATAGACCATTTAAACTCCACCTTGATGTCTATCAGGACAACAGAAAGGGAGTTTACAGAAGAAAAGAAGCGTACAATGCAGATAAGGTGGATGTGACACTAGGTCTCAGCATGGCTTTCCCTGGGGAGGCTTGGCCTCTGCAGCCAGGGTGAGTTCTTTGATAAGGAGAATGAAGGAGCAGACTGTTCAACACAGTTGTATGAGAATTAGATTTGTTCATGTTTTTAGCCAGTTTGGGTGGGAAGTAGAACACAGGAACTCTAGGAAAACAGGAGTTTGCATGGGCTCTTGGTTGAATTCAAACATCTTCCTAGCAGGAAACAAATGTGATTAACTTGGGTAGCACAGCAGTGAACTGGGAATTCTTAAAGAGTCACTTAATAGAAGAAATGCATTCCAGCCAGGTTTGCTATAAAGAGTGTTTCTGTGAGTGAATCCTATATGCCTACTGATTGCATTTTTAAACAAATAAAGCAGAGTGTTCTGAAATAGGAACCAATAATCTGAAGAAGTATACCAAAATGTTGTCATAGTCAGAGTGCTAGAGAGTTATTATACCCAAATGCCTCTCAGATATTTCTATCTCTGTACCGTCTGAAATACCTAGATGCAACATTAAATTACAGACCCTCTTAAACTCACTTCCCTGCCTATGCTTTCCATTGCTAAAATAAAGATCACCATCATCTTCCCAGTCATAAAGGTGTGAAATACAGGAACTATCTTTAACTCCTTCTTGCCAGTTCTATCTCAACAATATCCCTCTTCTTCAACCCAGTTAACACTGCCGCAGGTGAGACTTCATCAGGTCTTATGAACCAAAACACTAACTTCCTATCTGGGTTTTCTACCTCCTGATATTTCCCTGAAAGCTCGCTCCATACACTGCTTCCAGATCAATCTTCAAAAACCACGTCTGTAATTATGTCATGCTCCCACTCAAAAACCTTTGAAGGCTTCCCATTGTCTAAACAAAACCTTAATATTGTAACCTAGAAGTTAAGAGCTGCATAATCTGGTTCCAACATAACTTTACAGTCTTCCTTTATTCCCCTGCACTTTCATTTCTCTTCAAATGAATTCAACTTCTTGATTTATTGATTCAATAAATCAGTATCTATGATTTATTGAATACAGGCCAAGCATGCAGGTGCACTAGCTCACTAGCTCTCTCTATGTTTTTTATATATAGCAACATATGTAACATATATAGAAACATAGATATGTGCATATCACACACACACACACACACACATATAAAACACATCTCCATTAGATATATCTTGTGATTGATCCCCATATGACAAGTGAGGAAACCGAGGCCCAGAAAGATTAAATAACCTGCCACAGCTCACCCATTCAGTAGATGACAGAGCCAGGTCTTCATCTCCAAAGCCCAGGCCTTGCATCTCCACCCTAAATAATTTTCCCTGTTGTGGAAGCTCCTTCACTACCCCCTCCACCATGAAAAGCAAATGATTATGTTACTCTTGCCTTAGTGCTTTTAGTTCCTTGAAGCTCTTTGTTGCACAATCTGGAATAAGGAATTTTCTAGCTCCAATTTTCTATAAGATTTAAATCATCAGAAGTGATCACTTCTGGTGATCATGTAATTATTTGCTTCTAATTTCCATTTATCTGAATCAGGAATTATCCTTATAGAATGGAACTGTTTTTCCTACTCTCTTGACAAACAATAGAGAAAGAATTGGATAAGTGACATGTATCCACTTAAGGAAAATCAGGATGGTTTGTGAAATCTCATCTGAATCTCTTCTCCACAGCCTGATTTTCACATGGAATTAAGAAATGTATAAAATGTGCTTGCTGAAGGAGTTGAGTAGAAGGAGCAATCTGGAGGCACAGGAAAAATGATGTGATGCTATGGATTTTTTTAAGATTCTCTGAAGGTGCATATCCTGATGACGTTAAAGCTAAAATAGTGTTCTTGTCATAGCTATTAAATGATATTAGCTGATTATTTTCACAGGTTTAATTCTAGTGCCTCTATGAGTATTGACTAGGCTTTTGAACAAAGAGATCATCCTCTTGCTATACTTTGCAAACTACCATACTATCTCAGTTTGTTCATGCTGCTATAACAAAATGCCTGAGACTGGATAATGCATCAATAATAGAAATATATTTCCTCAATCCAGTCTTTCATTGATGGACATTTGGGTTGGTTCCAAGTCTTTGTTATTGTAAATAGTGCCACAATAAACATACATGTGCATGTGTCTTTATAGCAGCATGATTTATAATCCTTTGGGTATATACCCAGTAATAGGATGCCTGGGTCAAATGGTATTTCTAGTTCTAGATCCTTGAGGAATCGCCATACTGTCTTCCACAATGGTTGAACTAGTTTACAGTCCCACCAACAGTGTAAAAGTGTTCCTATTTCTCCACCTTCTCTCCAGCACCTGTTGTTTCCTGACTTTTTAATGATCGCCATTCTAACTGGTGTGAGATGGTATCTCATTGTGGTTTTGATTTGCATTTCTCTGATGGCCAGTGATGATGAGCATTTTTTCATGTGTCTGTTGGCTGCATAAATGTCTTCTTTTGAGAAGTATCTGTATACACCATGGAATACTATCCAACCATAAAAAAGGATGAGTTCATGTCCCTTGTAGGGACATGGATGCAGCTGAAAACCATCATTCTGAGCAAACTATCACAAGAACAGAAAACCAAACACTGCATGTTCTCACTCATAGGTGGGAATTGAACAATGAGAACACCTGGACACAGGAAGGGGAACATCACACACCAGGGCCTGTTGTAGGGTCGTGGGAGACAGGAGGGATAGCATTAGGAGATATACCTAATGTAAATGACGAGTTAATGGGTGCAGCACACCGACATGGCACATGTATACATATGAAAAAAACCTGCACGTTGTGCACATGTACCCTAGAACATAAAGTATCATAAAAAAAAAAAGAAATATATTTCCTCAGAGTTCTGGAGCTGGAAAGCCCAAGATCAAGGCAGTGGCAGATTTGGTGTTTGATGAGGCCCATTCCTCATAGATGGTGACATATAGGTATCCTCACATGGGGAGGGGTTGAAGAATAAAAACAGGCAGCTCTCCGAAGTCTCTTTTATAAGGGCATTAATCACATTCATGAGGGCAGAGCTCTCACAACTTAGTCATTTCCTAAAAGACCCCATATCTTAATACTATTGCATTAGGGATTAAGTTTCAACATGAATTTTGGAAGGAAACAAACATTCAAATCATAGCATTTTGCCCCTGCCTCCTTCAAAAAATTCATGTCCTTCTCACAGATAAAACACATTCATTCCAACCAAATAGCGCCAAAAGTCTTAACTTATTTCAGCATCAACTTTAAAGTCGAAGTCCAAACTCTTCTAAATCTGATATGGGTGCAACTCAAGACACAATTCATCCTGAGGCAAATTCACCCTCCAGCTGTGAGCCTGTGAAATCAACCAAGTTATGTGCTTCTGAAAATGTGGTGGAATGGCATAGAATAGACATTCCCATTGCAAAAGGGAAAAACAGCGAAGAAGAAATGGGTAGCAAGTCCCAAGAAAGTCCAAAACCCAACAAGACAAACAACATTAAAATTTTGAGGCTAGAGGATAATTTTCTTTGACTTCATATTCCATCTTCCAAGCACATTGGGGCATGGGTTGGGCTCTGGAAGCTCCAAGCAACCTGCCCCTGTAGCTTTGCTGGGAGAAGTCCCTGCTCCACCTCTCCCCGTCTGGAATTGCATGCTGGCAGCTCTAAGTCTGGAGTCGCAGGGGTAGCCTTACCCCATGGCTCCAGTAGACATTGCCTCAGTGAAGACTCTGTGGTGGCCCTGTCCCCACAGCTCCTACATTCCATGTGCCTGCAGAGTTTGCACCATGTGGACAACACCAAGGTTTACGGCCTGTGCCCTTCTTGGGGTGGGGTGGGGATAAGATGGCACATCACACTGCATCATTGCAAACATACCTGGGCTGGCTGAGGACCCCTATGCTGGAATGCATGGAAAGAAACAGGAAGCATCCTTGGACAGTGAGCCCTTAGGTCCCGTGGGCATCCTCAGTCCTTCCCTTGAAACTGACCTCAAATCCCTGGCACTCTGGACCTATGATAAGAATACCAGCCTTGAAGATTTCTAAAATATCTTCAGAGTCATTCTTCTATTATTTTGATGAACAGTATCTGGCTTCCTTCTAGCCATATTAATCTTAACAAAAGGGTCTCTTGGCTGCACCCTTGATATTCTATCCTGAAAGCACTTTTTCTTTTCTTTTACTTTCTTCTTTAAAAAATTTTAAATGCCACTTTAATCATGTCAATTTCCTACTCCAAAACCTTCAGTGACTTCCTGTTGGCTTTTTGTAAAGCAAAGTTTATGGAAAATGGTATACTTATCTGTTACTGAATCTTATTTATTGATTTATAGCATTTCTCTTCTTTTTTAATTTCTAATTTTTGTGGTTACATAGTAGGTATATATATTTATGGGGCACATGAGATATTTTGATACAGGTATACAATGAATAATAATCATATCAGGGTAAGTGGGGCATCCATCACCTCAAGCGTAACCTTTGTGTTACAAACAATCCAATTATGCTCTTTAAGTTACCTTAAAATACAACTATTATTGACTATAGCCATCCTGTTGTGCCATCAAACACTATAACTTATTTATTCTTTCTATTTTGTTTTTGGACTCATTGACCAGCCCCACTTTCCCCTCACTCCTCCACTACCCTTCCCAGCCTCTGGTAACCATTATTATACTATCTCCATGAGTTCAACTGTTTTAATTTTTAGCTCCGCCAAATAAGTCAGAACATACAAAGTTTGTCTTTCTGTGCCTGACTCATTTCACGTAACATAATGACCTCCAGTTCCATCCATGTTGTTGCAAATGACAGGATCTCATTCTTTTTTGTGGCTGAATAGTACTCCATTGTGAATATGTACCACATTTTCTTCATCCATTCATCTGCTGATAGACACTTAGGATCCTTCCAAATCTTGGTTATTGTGAATAGTCGTGCAATAAACATAGTAGTGCAGATACCAGTTTGATATTTACTAATTCCTTTATTTTTTTGGGTATATATCTAGCAGTGGGGTTGCTGGATTGTATGGTAGTTTTATTTTTAGTTTTTTGAGGAACCTCCAAACTGTTCTCTAGAGTGGTTGTACTAATTTGCATTCCTACCAACAGCGTATGTGGGTTCCCTTTTCTCCACATTCTCAGCATCATTTGTTATTACCCGTCTTTTGGATGAAAGCCATTTCAGCTGGGGTAAGATGATATCTCATTGTAGTTCAGATCTGCATTTCTCTGATGATCAGTGATGTTGAGCACCTTTTTGTATATCTGTTTGCCATTTGTATGTTTTTGTTTGAGAAGTGTCTATTCAGACATTTTACCCATTTTCAATCAGACTATTATATTTTTTTCCTATAGAGTTGTTTGAGCTCCTTATATACTCTGATTATTAATCCCTTGTCAGATGGGTAATTTGCAAATGCTTTCTCCCATTCTACGGGTTGTCTCTTCACTTTGTTGATGGTTTCCTTTGCTGTGCAGAAGATTTTTAACTTAAGGTAATCCCATTTGTCCATTTTTGCTTTCGTTGCCTGTGCTTGTGGGGTATTACTCAAGAAGTCTTTACCCAGACCATTTTCCTGGAGAGTCTCCCCAAAGTTTTCTGTTAGTGGTTTCATAGTTTGAGGACTTAGATTTAAGTATTTAATCCATTTTGATTTAATTTTTTATATAGCAAGAGATATTCTAGTTTCATTCTTCTGCATATGGATATACAGTTTTTCCAGCACAATTTATTAAAGAGACTGTCCTTTCCTCAATGCATTTTCTTAGCACCTTTGTTGGAAATGAGTTCACTGTAGATGAATTGATTTATTTTTTGGTTCTCTATTCTGTTCCATTAGTTTGTGTGTCTATTTGTATGCCAGTAGCATGACATTTTGGTTACTATAGCTCTGTAACATAATTTGAAGTCAGGCAACATGATTCCTGCAATTCTGTTCTTTTTACTCAGGATAGCGTTGTCCATTCTGGGTCTTTTGTGGCCATATAAATTTTAGGATTGATTTTTCCATTTCTATGAAGGATGTTATTGATATTTTGATAGGAATTACTTTGAATCTATAGATTGCTTTAGGTATTTTGGATATTTTAACAATATTAACCTGTCTAATCTATGAACATGGAATATTTTTCCATTTTATTATGTCCTCTTTGATTTCTCTCAATATATTTTATAGTTTTCATTGCAGAAATCCTTCCCTTCTTTGATTAATTGCTAAGTATTTTATTTTATTTGTAGTTATTGTAACTGGGATTAATTTCTTGATTTCTTTTTCAGATTGCCCACTGTTGGCATATAGAAATGCTACTAATTTTTGTACATTGATTTTGTATTCTGCAACTTTACTGAATTTGTTTATCATTTCTAATAGCATTTTGGTGTAGTCATTAGTTTTTTCCAAATATAAGCTCATATCATCTGCAAACAAGAATAATCTGACTTCTTCCTTTCCAGTTTGGATGCCCTTTATTTCTCTTGTTTGATTGCTCTAGCTAGGACTTACAGTACTACATTGAATAACTGGTGAAAGTGGGTATCTTTGTCTTGTCCCAGTTCTTAGAGGAAAGGCTTTCAATTTTTCCCCATTCAGTATAATTCTAGCTGTGGGTCTGTCACATATGGCTTTTATTATGGTAAGGTATGTTCCTTCTATTCCCCATTTTTAAGGGTTTTTATCATGAAGGGATGTTAAAATTTATCAAATGCTTTCTCAGCATCAATTGAAATTATCATATGGGTTTTGTCCTTCATTCTGTTGATAAGATGTATCTCATTGATTGACTTGCATTTGTTGAATCATCCTTGCATCCCTGGGATAAATCCCATTTGGTTGTGATGAATGATCTTTCTAATGAATTGTTGAATTTTGTTTGCTAGTATTTTGTTGAGGATTTTTTGCATCAGTGTTCATCCAGGGATATTGGCCTGTAGTTTTCTTTTCTTTTTTTAATGTGTCTTCATCTAGCTTTAGTATCAGTGTAATATCAGCCTTGTAGAATACATTTGGAAGTATTTCCTCCTCCTCTATTTTTCAGAATAGTTTGAATGAATCAGTATTAGTTCTTCTGTAAATGTTTGGTAAAATTCAACAGTGAAATCATCAGGTCCTGAGCTTTCTTTGCTGGGAGATAGTTTATTACAACTTTGCTCTCATTACTTGTTATTGGCCTATTCAGGTTTTAGATTTCTTCATAGTTCAATCTTGGTAGGAATTTATCCATTTCTTTTAGGTTTTCCAATTTATTGGCATATAGTTGCTCACAGCAGCCTCTAATAATCCTCTGAATTTCTGTGGTATTGGTTGTAATGTCTTCTTTTTCATCTCTGCATCTGTGATCTTACTGATTTTGGTCTTCTCTTTTTTTTTCTTAGTCTGGCTAAAGGTTTGTTGATTTTGTTTATCTTTTCAAGAACCAACTTTTCATTTTGTCAAGCTTTTATATTGTTTTATTCATTTTAATTTTATTTATTTTTGCTCCTATTTTTATTATTTCATTTCTTTGACTAATTTTGGGATTGGTTTGCTCTTGCTTTTCTAGTTCTTTAAGACATATCATTGGGTTGTTTATTTGAAGTTTTCTGTTTTTTTGATGTAGGCATTTATACCTATAAGCTTCCCTCTTAGTAATGCTTTCACTGTATCCCATAGGTTTTGGTATGTTGTGTTTCTATTATCACTTGTTTCAAGAATTTTTAAAATTTCTTAATTACTTAATTAAATTATTCATTTACCAACTTGTCATTCAGAAGCATGTTGTTTCATTTCCATGTGTTTATGTAGTTTCTAAAATTCCTCTTTTTATTAATTTCTAGTTTTATTCCATTGTGATCAGATACTTGATATTACTTCAAATTTTTAAAAATGTTTTAAGACTTGTTTTGTGGCATAATATATGGTCTATACTTGAGAAAGATTCATGTGCTGAGTAAAAGTGTGTGTATTTAGTAGCCATTGGATGAAATGTTCTGTAAATATCTACTAGGTCCATTTGGTCTATGGTACATATTAAGTTCGATGTTTCTTTGTTGATTTTCTCTCTGGATGATCTGTCCAGTGCTGAAAGTGGGGTGTTGAAGCATCTAGCTATTATTGTATTCAGGGTCTATCTACTTAGCTCTAATAATATTTGCTTTATCTAGCTGAGTGATCCAGTTTTGGGCGCATATATATATTTACAATTGTTCTATCTTCTTGCTAAATTTACCTGTTTATCATTGTATAATGACCATCTTTGTTTCTCTTTATAGTTTTTGTCTTGAAATTTATTTTGTCTGATACAGTAAAGTTAATCCTGCTCACTTTTTTGTTTCTTTTGGCATAGAATATATTTTTCCATCCCTTTATTTTCAGTCTCTGTGTGTCTTTATAGGTGAAGCACATTTCTTGTAGGCAACAGATCATTGGGTCTTGTTTTTTATTCATTAAGCCACTGTATGTCTTTTAATTGGAGAGTTTAGTCCATTTACATTCAATATTATTATTAATAAGTAAGGCCTTACTCTCCTGCCATTTTGTGACTTGTTTTCTGGTTGTTTTGTGGTCTTCTCTTCCTTCCTTCCTGTATTCCTTTTAGTGAAGGTGATTTTCTCTGGTGGTATGTTTTAATTTCTTGCTTTTTAGTTTTCATGTATCCATTTTATGTCTCTTCATGTGGCTTGCAAATGATTTCTTATAACCCATTATTTTAAACCGATGACAACTTAACACTGATTGCATAAACAAACAAACAAAGAGAAAACTCTACACTTTAACTTCCTTCCCCCACTTTTTAACTTTTTGTTGCTTCTATTTATATTTTGTTGTACTGGCTATGTCTTGAAAAGTTGTTGTAGTTATTATTTTGATCCAGTTCATCTTTTCATCTTTCTACCTAGGATATGAGTAGCTTGCAAACCACAATTAGTGTTATAATATTCTCTGCTTTTCTGTGTACTTACTACTATCAGTGAGTTTTGTACCTTCAGATGATTTCTTATTCATCATTAACATCTTTTCCTTTCAGATTGAAGAACTCCTTTTAGCATTTCGTGTAGGACAGGTCTGGTGTTGATGAAATCTCTTGGATTTTGTTTGTCTGGAAAAGTATTTCTCTCTCATGTTTGAAGGATATTTTTACCAGATACACTACTCTAGCATAAGATGTTTTTCCTTTGCACTTTAAATACATCATGCCACTCTCTCCAGGCCTGTAAGGTTTCCACTGAAAAGTCTGCTGCCAAGTATATTGGAGTTCCATTGTAGGTTGTTTGTTCCTTCTTTCTTGCTGCTTTTAGGATCCTCTCTTTATCCTTGACCTTTGGGAGTCTAATTATTAAATGACTTGAAGTATTCTTCTTTAGGTTAAATCTGCTTAGTATTCTATAATCTAATAGAAATTCAATATTCATATCTTTCTTCTCTTGGGAAGTTCTCTGTTATTATCCCTTTGAATAAACTTTCTACCCCAATCTCTCTCTCTGCCTTCTCTTTAAGATCAACAACTCTTAGATTTTGAGACTGTTGAGACTATATTCTAGATCTTGTAAGCATGCGTCATTCTTTTTCGTTCTTTTTCTTTTGTGTCCTCTGACTGTATGTTTTCAAATAGCCTGTCTTTAAGCTTACTGATTCTTTCTTCTGCAGAATAAATTCTGCTATTAGGAAACTCCGATGCATTCTTCAGTTTATCAATTGCATTTTTCAACTCCAGAATTTCTGCCAGATTCTCTTTATTTCAATCTCTTTGTTAAATTTATCTGATAGTATTTTAAATTCTTTCTCTGTGTTATCTTAAATTTCTTTGTGTTTCCTCAAAACAGTTACTTGTCTGAAAGGTCACATATCTCTGTCTCTCTGAGATTGGTCCCTGGTGTCTTATTCAGCTCATTTTGTGAGGTCAAGTTTTCTGAATATTCTTAATGCTTGTGGATGTTTATTGGTGTTTTGCATTGAAGAATTAGTTGTCCTCACATGGTGAAAGAGTGGAAGAGCAAAAGACTAGGCAGCTCTCATTCATCTCATTCATGAAAGTGAAACCCTCATGACTTCATCACTTCCCAAAAGGCCCCATCTTGTAATAGTATTATATTAGAGGAACATGAATTTTGGAGGGACACAAACATTCAAACTATATACTGATATAAAAATGCTTATGTAGATTTTTTAATAAATAAGAACTTTTGTTAAAATTTATACAGGATTCATGAGAGATGTTTTTATCTATATCTTTCTGCATATTCTATATAATAAAATATTTTCATAGTACTTTATAATTTACAAGGGATATTTATATGTCTTCTCATTTGATCTTGAGATTTTTTCTTGAAAAACAAAAGATTAATTATAGATAAGGAAGCATGGCTCAGACAGGTAAGGTGACTTATGTATGTCATAGAACAATGCATGGAAGAAAAAGGATTTGAACTCTACTATAATTCCAAGTTGAAAGCACCTTCTAGATATCCGGCACTAGGAAGGGCAAGAGGAATAGAAAGTTGAATGAGATATCAAGAAGCATACAATGTGGTGGGAAGATAAACAGAGAAGACAGTGTAAAGTAATTTGACAGAGGAATATAGAGGATGTTATGGACGCTCTGAGGAAAGGCTCAAATATCAGCTAAGGAACATGAGGAGGGCTTATAAACTGAGTCTTAAAGAATGACTGGGATTGGGTCACATAAAAGAATAGAATAGAGAAAAATGGTGATGAATTCCAGGCAGGGGAAGAACATGAGCAAATATCTGTAGTCAGTCCTGCCTGGTTGGGGTGGTGGGTAATGTGAACTACATGCAGTTCCTTGTTGCCAAAGCAGAAAGAGAGGGAGGACTGACTGATGAGGACAAAGACATCTACAGATATTAGATCATGGAAGCCCTTATATGTGAAGAGTCTAGATATTTTTCTATAGATACCACTCAATTATTTAAATCCTTTAAGAACGAGCTTGGCGTGGTTAGATTGATATTTTATTAGATTGTACTGACTATCCTATAAGGATAGATTGCAAGTAAACAGGAATGAAAGCAGGGAGACTTGTGTGAAGGTCATTACAAAAATCCAGGAGAGGGAGAGATGAATCTTGACTTAATTTGGAATGACTGGCCGTTGATATGATATGACTGACAAGGGAAAAATAGAAGTTGAGAATAAAGCATCCTCCAAGTTTTAACCTGGTGCTTAGGCAAGAATAAATTACCAAATTCAGGAGAAGGAGTTAGTCTGGGGCCATGTTGTGTTTGAGGGGTGAGCTGGAGTGGTCTAGAAGGCAAATACCCAACTCTAAAACTTAGAAAGAGGTGTGGATGAAAGAGAGATTCTCTCAAGTTAGTGACTTATAGGTGTTAATAGAAGTCATGGAGGTGGAACAGTTCACTTAAAGAGAACATGAAACTGTTGGCAACTTTGGAGACTTCCAATCTGTAAGAGGAAAAGAAGCCTGGAAAGGACCAGAGATAGAATTGTGAGATATTATGAGAATCAGAAGAATTAGTGTCCCAGGTGCCAAGGAAATCCAGAGTTTCAAGAGGGGAAAGAAATTAACAATGTCAAAGAGATTCAGTAAGATACAAACTGAAAAACACTTATTGAAATTGGCACTTCAGAAGCTGTTATCGATTTTAGTGATATCTGTTTTAATGAAATGATTGGGACAAGAAGCTAAACTGCAGCCAATTGAGGAGTGTATGGGAGGTGAAAAAGTGGAGGCAGTGAGTGTAGGCAACTCTTCTGAAATATATGGATAGGATGCTACCTTGTTAGAGATGAACATGGCATAAAGGCAGTTATGTTTTTTGAAAGTTTTTTTTTAGGATGGGAAAAATTACTATTTTTATGCCATGGGGGAGAAAGTTTTATGTAAGAAAAAGGAGGTGATGACTGCGAGAATAAGTGTGGGTGTGGGAGAAGAAAGTGGCATCAAGGAAACACATCCTCTGAGACTGAGAAAAGAAGAGGCAATAAATGTTAGGCTGCTGAAAGTTGAGAAATATGATACCAGAGGCATAATCTTCTCAGTGGGGTAAGAGACACAATCTTCTGCTAGTAATGTGGGGTTTGGGGAGTTGAATGTGGAACTAAAGGAGAGTGATAGAGGTTCAGAGTTGCTAAGAAGAAAAGGATGCTCAATCATGGGGTCTAAAGAGGGAAAGGAATAAAGGCTGAGAAAATGCCAAATGCCTAGAGGAAGCAAGTACATGAGAAAACTAGAAGGTAGAGGGAAGTTGAAGACTTCACAGGTATCTTGGTGTACTTTGTGCTGCTACAACACAATACCCCAGATTCGATAATTTCATAATGAACAGAAATGTATTGGCTTACCATTCTGGAGGCTGGAAAGCTAGGGGCTACATCTGATAAGGGCCTTCTTGCTGCATCATCCCATGAAAGTAGAGCAAAGAGAGGGCAAGAGAGAGGGAGAGAAGGGGGCCGAGCTTGTCCTTTTATGATGAACTCACTCATGTGACAATAAACCCACTTCTACACTGATGTAGAATGCATTAATCAATTCATGAGGGCAGAGCCCTCATGGCCTAATCATTTCTCATTAGGCCCCACCTTTTAACACTGTGGCATTGGGGATTAAGTTTCCAGCACATGCTTTTTTGGGGGTATGGGGGTGCATTCAAACCAGAATAGAGGACAACTCTTAGGAAATGGCCCTTGAGTATATGACTTAAATTGAGGCAAGATGATTGTCTCTAGAAATAAGAAGTTTCAGAATTATGAGAGTAGGATATTGGATGTTTCAATTCTTGCCATCAAAATTTCCTATGATGATGGCAGGACTTACAGAAAGATTACAAATCAGCTGCCAGAGTCTTCAATAAATGAATAACAGTAACTGGGATGCAAGTCAATGGCAGTGATATAGAAGATATTGTGGGTTATACAAACAAATATAATGAAACTCAAAATAAATAGCAATTTTCACAAGGTGAAAGTGTAATGCCTAGAAACATTCAAAAAGATCTGGGTTAATGTCAAACTCTTTCCAGCCCCATGGTGCATGGAAAGAGAATGAGTAGCCTCCACTCAGGAAGTTCACATGGGCATCCAGATCTCAGTGAAAGAAGGAGGTGAATACAGAGTTATTCACCAGGGAGCAAGGACTCAGGGACACAATGGAAAGAGGCAGAGAAGTCAGTACTGGCCAGGCGCGGTGGCTCACGCCTGTAATCCCAACACTTTGGGAGGCCAAGGCAAGTGGATCATTTGAGGTCAGGAGTCCAAGACCAGCCTGGCCAACATGGTGAAACCCCGTCTCTACCAAAAATAAAAAAATTAGCCAGGTGTGGTGGCACGAGCCTATAATCCCAGCTACTAAGGAGGCTGAGGCAGGAGAATCACTTGGGCCTGGGAGACAGAGGTTGCTGTGAGCAGAGATCATGCCACTGCACTCCAGTCTGGGAGACAGAGTGAGACCCTGTCTCAAAAAAAAAAAAAAAAAAAAAAAAAAAAAAAAAAAAAAAAATTAAATTAAATTAAAAAAAAAAAAAAGAAGTCAATACTGAGAAGAACATAATGATACTGCATCTCTCCAAAAAATTAAAAAATTTTCTGAGTGTAGCGGCATACATATGTGGACCTAGCTACTTGGGAGTCTGAGGTAGGAGGATCACTTGAGGCCATGAAGTTGAGGCTTCAGTGAGCCATGATCTCACCACTACACTCCACCCTGGATGACAAAGCGAGACCCTCTCTCAAAAAAAAAGAAATGAGAATGGGAGACTAACAGAAATCAGATGTGGCCTTTCATTTTGTAGAGATGGGGGCCTGGTTAAAAGATACCCTGCACCCACATCCCACTCCATTACATAATCTGACTGTGGCCCATGTGCTGTGAAGCCAGAATGGGCCCAGGTCTTAGTGTCCAGCTGGTCTCAAAGAGACTATGAGGGTTGCTGGAGGTCTACAAACAGCTCTCCAGAGCCTCTCCCTTGCCTCCTGATATTCAAAAAAAGTATTCTTAGCTCAACCCACATCAATTTTTTATCCAAGATACATCTTCCAATTAAAAAAAATCAATTCTCGAGGCTTTAAAATATGCTAAATTAAAATGTGCAAAACAACTATTATCTTCTTCCTTTAAAGAGAAACAGAGAAGTCTTTACATCTGCTTTTTCCTATTTTTTAGCAGAAAAAAATGGAGCAAATGATGTGGTTGTAGCCAAGGTTGTCTATAAAGTGTGAAAGCATTTCCTTTCCTTTCCCAGCAGCCAGGACTAACACTAGGAGGCAGAGAAAATCAGCATTAAAGTTTTACTTAAATTATAAAATGGGGCGGAGACCTTGCCCAAAGATAATATCTCATGTCTCCTGTGACAGACAATGAATGGCTCAAGACAAAGGTCATTCTCTTTATTATTTAGTTTCCAGGAAGTTGATAGGCTGTTCCATTGTGGTGTGCGGTGGTGCTGAAAGCATGCTCACCCGGGAGTTCAGAGAATCTGCTGGATCTGCTCTTTACTCTGCCACCTACTTGCTGTGACTTTAAGTTTGATCTTCTGTTTCTCTGTTTAAAAAAAAAAAAAAAAAAAAAAAAAAGAACCTAGGCCATGGAATTGCTATGAGGATTAAATGAGATAATGATGCAAAAAAATTGCTTTGTAAAATGAAAAACACTAGATACACATTACTCATTACTAGAGTATCCTGGAACAGATGATTCTACATCTGCTGCCCAGTTCCAGGCAATAGGAATAAGGATAAGGGCAGAAAAGTGAAGTTGGATAGGCAGGATGTAGTGGGGCAGGCAGGGTCCTTAATGTTTCTCAAATCACACTGCTGGGAGTGATGTCAGTGAGATGGCAGAATAGGAGGCTCCTGGCTTTCCTTTCTCTCTTGTATGCAACAAATAAACGACTGCACGCAGTTAAATTTTCCCTTAGAGAGAGCCAGAAACTGGTTGAGAGACGCCTACTCACAAGGTAACTAAGAAAATATCTGCATCAAAATGGATAGGAAACACTGAGGCACACTTAGGCACAAACTCCACCTCAGATACCACATCTTACAATTGGGAAGGAATCCCCAATTCCCAGGTTCTTACTAAGGATTGAAGTATTTGGAACACATAAATGCTACCCCAACTTTACAGCCCTCACCCAAGGGACTGGCTTTTTTAATACCTAGCTCTGAGAATTGACAGGGCTCTGGATTTGTGAGTCTCTGTGGATCATAGAGAACAAAGAGATGATTTTAATGGACATGTGAGCACTTCCAGTAGCTATATCCCCTGGGCTCAGTGCAGAGAATAGACTAAAATGCCCAGTTCCTAGTTTCTCCCTGAAAGGAGTTGGCACACTTTTCCAGTTGCTGCCTGAGGGTTGGACCTCTAACTAGTCTGCATCTGGGAGCTGATGGGGCAGATAAACAATAGACCTCTGGGATCTTGAATGGGAGTGTCGGCACTTCCTGCATCTTCTTCTCTGGCTCATTTCAGAGATAAATCCAGGTCTGCATATTCCTCCTGTAAGAAGTTTGTGTATGCATCAAGTGCACCAACTTTTACAGCTCCCATCTCAGGAAATGCCTTTTTAATCACTGAGCTCTGGGGGTTGGTGGGACTCTGCATTCCTGAACCTTCCTAGACTGCAAAGAACAAAGAGGTGGTTTTTCAGTGGGCACACGTGCAGTGGCTATACCCCTAGTATCAGAGGGTGTGGTTTGAATGACAGCGTAGGCATTCATCACAGATTCTCTCCCCAGCTTAATGCAGTGAGTGGGAGATGAACTCCAGCTCTCAGTTTCTTCCTGAGTATAGAAACTACTGGAATATATATCTAACATTTAACTTCTCCAACTGCATCTCAAAGTACTGGCTTTTATCTCATCTGCCTTGGGAAACTGATAGGATATGGCACACCCAAATCTTCTGGGGGCCACTAAGAATGATGAAAGGGATTTGGATAAGCACGAAGGTTTGAGAGGCACCTAGAATCTGTGACTGAACTGATTGATGAGGTCCATCTTCTATGTGAGGCTAGTCTGACAAAACTGGGAGATGAAACTGTCTTTCATGTACAAAAACTAACAGAGAGTCAAAGAAAGTGAATAAACAGGAAAATATCTTCCAAATAAATGGACAAGAAACCAGACCCTAATGAATGGAGATATATGATTTACCCAACAGAAAATTTAAAAGAACAATAATAAAGATGCTCAGCAAAGTCAGTAGAGCAATGCATGAACAAACTGAGAATTTTAACAAAGTTATAGAAACTGCTAAAAAGTGTCAAACAAATCAGAGCTAAAGAATGCAATAATTAAACTGAAAAATTCAATAGAAGAGTTCAACAGCAGACTACAGTCAGCAGGAAAAAGAAACAGTAAACTCAAAGACAAGTAATTGGAAGTTATCCAATCTGAGGAACCAAATAATGATAATGATGATGAAAAGAGTGAAGATAACTCAAGAAATTTGTGGGACACAGTCACTGAAACAATATACTCATTATCAGAGTCTCAAAAGGAAGAGAGAGAGACAGGAACAAAGACCCTATTCAAAGACATAATGGCTGAAGATTTTTCAAGTCTGGGGAAGGAAACAGAAATCCAGATCCAGAAAGCACAAAGTTAAGACAAAAAGAGAATATACTTTTGAAATTAGACTTCTTTTAAATTCCAGATCCCAATGTAACATTGGGCAGGAGCTTAAACAGTTAAGTCTCATTTTGTCTTTAACTGTCAGCAAATTTGATTATAATGTATCTCCTTTTGGGGTTCTTTGGATTCATCTTATTTGATGCTCTTTGTCCTTTCTAGATCTGGATTTCTATTTCCTTCCCCAGACGTGGGAAATCTTGCAAAGTGAAATAAGTCAGGCACCAAAAGACAAATACCACATGATTTCACTCCTATGTGGTCTCTAAAGAAGTTGATTTCATGGAAATAGAGAGTAGCATGGTGGCCCCAGAGGAGTGGGTGGAGTGGGTGGGTGAGGGGTGGGGACTAGTATCAGAGAGATGTTGGTCAAAGAATATAAAAGTTTCAGTTAGACAGGAGAAAAAGCTCAAGAGATCTATCATAAAGCATGGTGACTCTAGTTAATAATATATGATATTCTTTTTTTTTCTTGAATATAGGGTCTCGCTCTGTCACCCAGGTTGGAGTGCAGTGGCACAATCTTAGCTCACTGCAACCTCTGCCTCCCAGATTCAAGAGATTCTCTTGCCTCAGCCTTCCAAGTAGCTGGGATTACAGGCACCCACCACTACTCCAGCTAATTTTTGTATTTTTAGTAGAGACAACGTTTCACCATGTTGGCCAGGCTGGTCTCAAGAACTCCTGACCTCAGGTGATCCACCCTCCTCGGCCTTCCAAATTGCTCGGATTACAGGTGTGATCTACTGCACCTGGCCAATAATATATTATATTTTTGAGAAATGAAAAAAAACAATGAAAGGGACAATATAAATAAACCAATGTGTAATGTTAATGTTTCATCCAAAATTTTCTTGAATTCTGTGTGTTCATGAGTCCTGGTGTCCTAACTTATCTTTTATCCAAGGTAGATTTGGTATTAAGTGCCCATTATTTTGAGTTCTTAAGATGAAAAGACAGTCAATTATCCTAGAATTGCATCTGTCCTCCTATAAACAACTAATTACCAATGCCAGAAACTTCAACCAAATTCTAAACTTTTACCCCAAAGACTCAATTAAAACAATTTAATAGCTCCTATTTCAGTAGTTCATACAACATTTACATTACCAAATAGAATTGGTTCCGTATGCTCCAGTTTTCACAGCACATTAGTCACTATTATTTTCTACACTTTTACAAATAATTTCCAAATTTGGGTCCTAAATTATTTTGTATGTACAAAAAATTAACATAAATAATAGCAATTTATAACTCTACACATTTTTTAGATATCTAAATTATTTCCTAGGCTAAATCATGCCATGCCTGATTTGTTATTCTGTGTTAATTGCATAAAAGCCATAAAGAAGAGACGTAGAAAGATGTACTTGTAGTTAATTTTGTAGTTGGGATGTGAGATGTTTTATAGGTATGAGACAGAGTTTCGACAAGATAGCAATCAGTTTTTATTTGGGATTCTTCCTTGGATTTGGTGTGAACATGCTCAAAAATTTATTTATGTATTTATTTATTTATTTTAAAAACTATTTTATTTTATTTTTTATTATACTTTAAGTTCTAGGGTACATGTGCATAATGTGCAGGTTTGTTACATATGTATACTTGTGCCATGTTGGTGTGCTGCACCCATCAACTCGTCAGCACCCATCGATTCATCATTTATATCATGTATAACTCCCCAATGCAATCCCTCCCCCTTCCCCCCTCCCCACGATAGGCCCCAGTGTGTGATGTTCCCCTTCCCAAGTCCAGGTGATCTCATTGTTCAGTTCCCACCTATGAGTGAGAACATGAGGTGTAAAAATTTATTTTGCATTAATTCTTCTCTCAATCTCAAATAAGTAAAATAAATTTAACTGCTGCAGATTTTTTGGGGGGACAGGGTCATTCTAGACTAGCAATAAGCATCTTTATTCACCTAAGAAAAATAATACTATTTGAAGACTCTATTTTGTCACATTCTATGTCATTCCACCATCACTTACACAAAGCAATTTTGGTCCCCCCAGAAAATGAAATGAAACTTTATTCCATGTCTGCCTTTTGTCAGAATTCAACTGATCTTCTACAACTGTCACTTAGTAATCTATAAGTTGCTCACAAAAGAAGCTGCTGTCTCATCTTGCAATCATGTGATTTCCACTCTTCCATGATAGCTCAGAATATTACTTGTTTCTGCAGGTCTTTTCATACTTCTTTTTTATCAATGTATTTACTTTTTGAAACATTTCTGGGTCAAAACTGTGATTACACCAAGGACCAATGAGGAATCAGGCCCCTCACAGGGCCCTACCCTCAAGTCTTTGTGCAAGGTTGCTGCATCTGATGCTCCAAAAGTCAGAGACACTGATACTGATAACTCACTGATATTTTCTCTCATCTAATAAATTATCCTTTGCTTAATATTGTCAGTTTAACAATGCCCCCATACCTTTTAAATCTTTTGCTAAAGGAAATATGGTGATAGGGACAGAAAGTTCCATAGATACTTCTTCACCCCATCTTTCTTCTTTCCTGGATCACATCTCTCTCTCTCTCTCTCTCTCTCTCTGGCTCCTCATACACTTCCCACAAGTGCAAAACTCCTGAGGCAGGAGCAATTTGGATTGGATATGGCTGCAGCATAATGAGCTGGGAAGAATGGAAGAGCTTGCTCTTCATACATTAGCTACAGACATAATGTTACATGCCTGTAAAATAAGGTTGATACTGTGCATCGACCTTACAAGTTAGAAATGTGTCAATCCCAACTCTTTCCTCTCTCTCATCCCAAGACTCACTGGGACCCAAGTCCTGTTGATCCTTCTGAAACCTCTCAGATCAGTCACTTCCTTTTCACCCCTAAGGCCACTCTTCTTGGTCTCTCTCACCTAGATCCTGGATTCACTCTCTTGCCTGCTTCTGCTTTCTTCCCACTTTAATCTGGTTTTCAAAAAGCTGCCTGAATGATCTCTTGAAGATACAGCTCAGATACAGCTCAAAAATCATCAGTGGTTCCCTGTTGCTATTGGATGAAGTCCGAATTCCTTAGCCTCTCTTTGGAACCCTACATAATCTGGTTCCCCGTCTATTTTTTGAGCCAATGTTTTCACTCTGAGTCTAGGCCCTGTTGTGAGAGGGCCATTCTTTTGAAGTTGGAGTGTCAATGTTCTCCTAAAATGCAAGTGAAATGTGAATTGAAGCCGTAATCTACCATTAATCTTTTAGCATGCATCAGGAAAGCAGATGTTTCCAGAGTCAGCTGTAGACAGAAAATTGGACCAGAAAGGAATCAAAGTAAAGAGGTAGAAGGGAAGAGTCAGGCTCAGAGCTAGGAGTAAGGATCAAGTTTATGTCTGAACCTGAATTGAGTAGCTCTTGGGGGCAAGGAAAGTACATGAAGAATGGAAGTAAAGGAAAGCTGTAGAGTCGTTGACAGGAAGTGGATGGGTAATTTATAAATAATTCATAATTCATAGAAGGCCAGAGCCAGAAATGACTTTAGAGGTCATGAAGTCCCACACCTTATGACATCGAGAAAGGTAACCAATTCCAAGAGGTGAAGCGCCTAGTCATACTTGTTCATCAAGCCTGCAGGAGATCCAGCTAGCCCTCAGGCCCCCGGACTCCCAAGCCATGCTGTCTCAAATTACTTCCAACTAATCCATCCTCCCACCCTCTCCAGGGTGGATGACTTCATGGAGTCAGGCCCAGAAACGGGGAGCTGGATGTTTCTTTAGAATGTAGCAAAAAGAAAAGAGGAAGAGGGTTTTTTTTCCAGTCCTCAGAAATTGTACTTTCCCTGGCATTCAATGGAGGCACCCAAGTCCAAAGTGACTGGGTCAGAGACAGAGGCTCCTTATCTTGGGCTATGTTGGTTTGACACATAGGGAAGCTCACAGGAAGACAACCAAGTCCATTTACTTGACTGCCACGATAAGTGAATTGGAACAGCTATGCAGCCTGGCCAAGGAATTGTTTGGAAAGATATCATTAGGGTGGCCAAGAGAAGAAAATCAATGCCTGGCAGCCAACCTAGTGGCCTTTTATAGTTAAAAATAGCCATAGCATCATAATCTTTCTAAAGAGGTTTTCACATCCATTATATCAAATTCTCCATCCAACATGTCTGTGAGGTATTATTTTCACTATTTAAAGATGAGGAAATGAGATGCAGAGGGCACATCCAAGGTCACAAGAGCTCATAAGTAGAAGATCTGGAACTAGGGCGTAGGTCTGGTGATTTCAGATCCACATGACTAAAGTTATTTAGCCTTAAACAGGAATGAAATTCTGACACATGCTACAACTTCAATGGACCTTGAAGATATTATGCTAAGTGAAATAAGTCAGACACCAAAGGACAAAATACTGTATGATTTCACTTGTATGAGATATCTAAATTAGCCAAATGCATGCAGACAGAAAGTGGGACAGTGGTTACCAGAGACTGGGGGAAGAAGGAATAAGGGAGTTATTGCTTAATAGCAATATAACACAGTTTCAGTATGAGATGATGAAAAAGTTCTGGAAATGGATGGTGGTGACAGTTGTACAAAAATGTGAATGTACTTAATGCTACTGAACTGTATGTACACTAATAAATGGTTAAAATGGTGAATTTTATGTTATGTGTATCTTACCACAGTAAAAAATAAAATTTTAAAAAAGTAAATTTACATGAATGCAGTGATACATGTTTTCTAACAATTCCATTTCTAACTCATAGTTTATAGAGTGTTAAAAAAAAAAATAAGGTCTTAGTTTACAGAAGAGGAAACTGAGAGCCAGAGAGAGTCAGGGGTGAATGTGGGTCAGTTAGAAAATTAAGAAGAGTAAGACCCAGCAAGTGTATTCCCAGGCACTGTTAGTGCTTTCTAGCCTTAATCCCTCTTCTCTTTACAAAACTTCCATGGCTAGCTACCCTATACTAAACACTTACCATATACCAGGCCATGGGCTTTTGTGGGAACCTTCTCTCATTGATCCAATCTTTAGCTGATGGAGTGCCCCAGGACTCAATATTGGATCTCTTGTTTGCCAAATCCACTCCTTAAAGTGATTTAGGTCAGTTCCATAGCTTTCTCCCTAAATTACATCTCCACTTCTGATCTCTCCTCTGAACTCAACATCTCCTCAATTAGAAATACTAAAGCATCTCAAATTTAATATATCTCAAACTAAACTCCTGATTTATCTCCCCCAAACTTGCCCATCATCCAGTATTCTCTGTCTCAGTAAATAACAACTGTATTTCTGTTACTTGGAGTCAGCTTTGACACCTCTCTTTCCATCACAACCATTCTATCAAATCCATTTGAAAATCATCCTACGAGCTCTACTTGAAAAATATAGCCTGAGTCTGATCATTTCTCACCGTCTCCCCTGAAGCCAGCCTAGTACAAATTAACATCGCTTTTTGGCCAGACTATGGTAATAGCCTCCTGTAGTGGATGCTGTGATGCACTAATCAGATTTCCCTTCAGGACCACACTATTCATTCCACTAGCTGCTGGGAGTTTTGGCTGCTGAAAGCTCATAGTTGCATCCGTATTTGGGAACGGCCCTTGGAAAGGAACTGTGTCATCTAAGGCTGTGCTTCCCATAGATATCCACATGGGGCAAGACCTCATTTAATTCAGCTTTCTCTGTTCAAATGTCATTGCATTATGAAGGTTATCCTTGACCACCGCTATGAAAAATCATAATCTCTTTTATTCCATAGCTCCCTTACCTTGCTTTAATATTTTCTTCATAGTATTTATCAGCCTCTGACTCATATTCATCCTTTTACTTATTTTTCTGAAATTTAAGTGCTCTCTCTGCTCTTTTGAGAGACAGAGAGAGAGAGAGAGAGAGGGTATGTGTGTGTCCAACTGCTTAGCCCCAGCACCTAGAACAGAGGCTGATGGCACACAGTGGACACTTGTGTCAGTTTCCTGATGCTGCTATAATAATCACTACAAACTTAATGGGTTAAAAAACATGAATTGATGATCATACAGCCCTGGAGGTCAAAAATTCAAAATGGGTCTCAGTGGGCTAGAATCAAGGTGCAGGTGGGGCTTCATTTTTTTTCTGGAAGTTGCAGGGGGGAAAACTTCCCTTTTGCAGCTTCTAGAGGCGGCCTGCATTCTTTGGTTCATGGCCTTGTTTCTCCCCTTTGTCATGTAACCTAACATCACTACAGATTCTGAGGATTAGGACATGGACATCTCTGGGAAATTTATTATTCTGCCAACAACAACATTCAATGAGTATTTGATAAATAAATGAGTGAATTATTATTTAATTTCACTCATCAAGTAATCCCATAGAATCAATGTAATTATTCTTCCATTTTATGAGGGAAATGAAACTTGAAAGGTTAAGTCACTAGCCCAAGTTAACCTAGCTAATAAATAGCAGAGCAAAACTCAAACAGATAGGCTAACTCAAGACAGTTTCTGACTGTCCCCACTTGTTTCATTTTTCTGTGTTCTCAGCTTACAAATCTACCTCCTTGACTAGACTCAGAGCTCCTAGAGGAGAGAGACCATGGCTTTGCATGTTTACAACCCCAAAGCCCAGCCCAAGGCATGCCAAACAGCAATAATAATAATAGTAGTAGTAGGAATTTGTTGAGTACTTAACATGTGCCACGTGCAGATATAAACACTTAACCTGCACCCAGAAAATGTATTGAGTAAATGTTGAGTGGAAAAAACAAGCTTTTCTCACTAAATCCCAACAGCTACATTTTTAGCCCTATCTAATACTCAAGTTCTATACTATAAATGTGCAGATTAAGTCATATTAAATTGGAGAGGCTCTAAAACATCATCAAGAGTGGGTTTATTTCTGTCTCCTGGTCTGAATCCAGAATCCCAAGTCATTATCAATCAGTCTGTCTAATGAGTGAACATTCACTGTGAATAGACTTATCCATTCTAGAGTAAGAGTTTGATTTGACAAACTAAAAAACAGTGAGTAAGATATCCAGAGGTCTTCACAGTTTCCTAAGCACTCTCACAAATACACTTAATTCTCAAAACAACATTGTACTTAGGGGAGGGAGGTATTATTACTCCCATTTTATGATAGAAAAAGCTTGGCTCAGAAAACCTAAATAGTTTACCCAAGGTCACCAAGCTAGTGAGAACCACATTCCAGGTTTCCCCACTTCTATATCCACATTTTTCTACTATGTAGTGCTGCCAAGTAGAACATCTTATGGCTTTTAGAGAGGGGAATGTCCATGCAGACTGGCAAGGCTCAGCTTCCATGTGGATCCGTGGGGACCGTGCCAGTTCCCCGAGCCTGGTTTGCCTACTCGTTCGGATCACGCAGCTCTCTTGATTGTGAGGTTTACAATTTCTCAGTCTGCGAAATGAAAGAAAACCCTAAGAATTCAAATCACTCCGTAAAGTCTAAAAAAGGAGAGGGGATAATTGCCACTGGAATGGATGTTTATTTGTCCTGAAAAAAAAATATTTTCACTGAATAAAAATTCCACATAACATAGAATTCAGGGGAAGAAGTTGGCAGGTGTAGGAGATTTCTATTCTGCTTTTTATCTACTTTTCTAAGCATCCTTTCTATTTCCATGCTTTGAAAAGAATGGATGAGAACTCGGGCTCTGGGATAAAGAGAGAAAGAAGAATCCTCGAGTTACAGAGCCTAGCTAACCTCTTTTCTGTGAAGATCTGTGTGCTCTTTTGTGCAATAATGAAGAGATGGAAAGAAAAGAATTGTCCCCACATTATCCACCACTAGGCCAGCCAAAAGGACCTCTGACTAGGGGACCAAAGTCACCCCAACGCAGGCTAATTTCCCTCATGCCTTCCCTGCCAGATGGTGCTCTCAGAACATGACTATCCCCTCTGCGATTGTCCATGATTTGAGGGTCAGGAGCCACCATAGGAAAAGTATCTGATTCCACTTTCACACACTTGTGGTGTCAGCAATCCAAATGCAGAAATCTATTTTGGCCACATTTTAACTACTCCACTTAAAGGCATCAGCACAGGAAAAGAAGCTCACTTGTTGGTATCAATGAAAAAATCTCCTGTCACTTCTCAGCTATGCTCATCCTGGATTCTTCACCTCATCAAACATCCTACAAGGTCTGGTGTTCCAAGAGGTCAATCTGTACTGCAACTCTAGCCAGAGAGAATGTTTGAAAGCATAGATTTCTTCCCTTCTAGTCTGTTTCCTAAATTACCATCAAAGCAAATTTCCCAAAACATACATTTATTCATTCTACAACATATATAATCAGTTACTATTAGGTGCTGGGTACTTTTCTAGGTACTTTTCTTGATTGCTGTGGCAAGTGCCACAGTAATCAAGGCAGGAAATACCTGCTTTTATCTAGAGGGGGGAGAAGATGTTAAACAAACTAACATATTTTATTTCTGATAAGTACTTGTAACAGAAAGAAACCAAAAGAGGGTAGTAGTGGTTGTGGGGTAGAAAGTGACTTGAGTGGGGTGATACCTTAGATGGTAAGCGTCATTTGAACCCAGGCCTCAGAGACAAGAAGGAAATTGGCTGTGCCAAGAACTAAGCATTCTAGACAAAGGAAAGAGGAGATTCAGAAGATAGAAATAAACTTGGCAGTTGGAAGAACATAAAGAAGTCCCAGGAGGCTGAAAGATGGTGAGCAGAGGGAGAGTGGTAGGAGTTGGGGCTGGAGATTGAAGCAAAAGCTGGAGTGGCTGTGGTAGAAAAGGAAATAAATAGGTAGACTCCAGACGTATTTGGGAGGCAGAACTGGCAGCATGTTCTGAATGAGTTGGCATGGGGAGTGCTACAGTTTGGATGTCTGTCCCCTCCGAATCTCACGTTGAAATGTAATCCCCAGTGTGGCTGTGTTGGTGGAGTGCCTAGTGGGAGGTGTTCGGGTCATGGAGGCAGATCCCTCCTGAACAGGTGAATGCTCTCCCTTTGCCGGAGGGAGTGAGTTCTCACTGTATTAGTTCCCAGGAGAGCTGCTTGTTACAAAGAGCCTGGCGCCTCCCGCTCTCCCTTGCTTCCTCTCTCACCATGTGATCTCTCACACCAGCTCCCCTTCCCCTTCTGCCAGGAGTGGAAGCAGCCTGCGGCCCTCGCCAGATGCAGATGCCCAATCTTGAACTTTTCCAGACATCATGAGCCAAATAAACCCTTTTTCTTTGTAAATTACCCAGCCTCGGGTATTTATTTATAGCAACACAACATGGATTAAGACAGAGTTAGGAAAAAAACAATCAAGGATGACTTCGTGTTTTGACTTGACTTCTGCAACTGAGTGGCGGGTAGTACCATTTTGAGTGGGAGCAGTGAGGGGAACTATGTTGGGAGAAAAGCAAGTGTTTTGCTTTGAATATGTTCCACATAAAGTATCCATTAGACACTCAAGGGAAAATGTCAAGCAGGTGACTGGATACACAACTCCAGAGGTAAACAGAAGTTTTGAGCTAAAGATACTTATTTATAAGTCATTGGTTTATAAACCCATTACTTGAAGCCTTGGACCACTTAGGGGAAAGGGCAAAAGGGTAAGAGAAGAGCCATGGGGCACTCCGGGATCCAGATGGTTAGAGTGGAGGAGGAACCAGCAAAGGATAACAGGAAAGAGTTGCTGGTGAGGTGGGAGGAAAATAAGGGCAGTGCCACCTAATGAACCAGGTGAAGAAAGCAATCAAGGAGGGAGATATTAACTGTGCCAAATGTTGCTAAAGAATTGAGTTTAAAAGGGGGAAGAGGGCTGGGCGTGGTGGCTCAAGCTTGTAATCCCAGCACTTTGGGAGGCCGAGGCAGGCAGATCACCTGAGATCAGGAGTTCGAGACCAGCCTGGCCAATATGGTGAAAACCCCCCGTCTCTACTAAAAATACAAAAAATTAACCAGGTGTGGTTGTGGGCACCTATCATTCCAGCTACTTGGGAGACTGAGGCAGAAGAATTGCTTGAACCCAGGAGGCAGAGGTTGCAGTGAGCTGAGATCACACCACTGCACTCCAGCCTGGGCCAACAGAGTGAGACTCTGTCTCAAGCAAAAAGGAGTGGGGAGTAGGGGGAAGAGAAGTGACCAGTGAGTTTGGTAAATGGAACCGCTGGTGATGTTGACAGGAGCAGTGTCATTAGAATGGTGGGTTGAAAAAGGGATAAGATTCCCATCATAACCACTTTCCCATTTAAAACCCATCAATGGTTCTCCATCATATAAAAAGATAAAAACCACATTCCTTACTATAAAAGTGACTTTCTACCATCTAACACTATTAAGGAAGTCAGTAATTTTCAGGGTTCTTAATTGCAAAACAAAACAAAACAAAAAACAGAATTCACTTTAATTTATGAAAGCAGAACTGGGCTTATGAAAAGATACTAGGAATCTCACAAGATCTCCCTAAGGGAGGGTCCAAGAACCATGCTTGGATGTTATCATGACCAGAAACAACACAAACAGGAGCCACACTGCCAGGAGAAACCTCATCCATTCCATGGGACAGTTCCAGCTAAATTGGACCTAGAAATCCCACACGGTTGCCCCAGAAGAAGCAGATGCCTCCACCACCATCTCTGTCAGAAGACCAATCTGTCCACACAGTCGGCATCTCCTTTTGCTCATTCTATCCTCCTGTTGGTAGATCCTTGGCCACATGAGGAACCCTTACTGCGAAAGAGTCTGGCATCTACATTATCTATCTCACCTCCCAACAGCTCTTTCCCCTTCTTTTGGTAACTATCTTGATTTGTGTTAGCCTAGCAGTCCACTGGTTTTGGAGGAAGCTGACTCTAGTCTCAACCCATGGATAGTACTTGCGACGTGACCCAAAGCAGTGAGCATACTCCACACTTCTAGCCACAGAGATAGATTTAGGGACAAGCATATAACCTAGTTCTGGTTAGTAAAATAAAAGAGACATTTACATGAGAAATTTCTGTGAAAGAAACTACCTTAATCTTCCAAGAGAGCTCCCGGAAGCCATCTTCACTCTCTGTTCCTGAACTGAAGCCTTGTCCCCCAGGAAAGAACATAGCCCCAGGAGGGATTAGTTACAACCAGCTTTGGGCTGGAGGGCCACCACCCTAAAATATTGCTGACCCTGCTGAAGGCAGAGGAGAAAGACTGAATGAAGACTTCAAGGACATTGCTAGGCCACTGAAATAAACCAATTCTGAAATCTTTCCCTACGTCTAGCCTTTCCAGTTTCCTAACCTACTAAATGCTCTTCATGTTTAAGCAACTTTGATTTGAACTCATTTTGGTTAACAGCATTGAAACATTGTAACTGAGTCAAGCCCCAATCTGCCTATCTGGGCTCATTTTTTTTTAGCATCACTCATACGATGCCATTCACTTTAAATCTCCAAGCATTCTGTTAAGACTGTTCCTGTTGCCTGAATGCCTCTCCTTGCTTTCCTCCCTTGCTGCCAGCCTACTTCATACTCGCCCTTAAGACCCAGCTACAATGTCACCTCCTCCCTGAAGGACTCCCATATTCCCCTGCCCTTGCTCTATCATAGCATACATTGATGTCTAACCTGCATTACAGTAAATATTTAAAGTATGTGCCCCCTACATTAGATCATAAACCCTTTGAGAGTCAGAACTGTCCCTCTATCCTAGGTGCCTTTCACAGAGTATATGGCAGTGTCTTTGCAGTCATCAAGAGTCTGCTAATTCTTCAGTGATTCCCAGACATGTGTGGACAGTAGTGATTTCCTCTGGTGCAGTATTGTAAATTCACGTGGTGAGACAGGCTTGTACAGATTTTCTAGTCAATCCCCAAAGAACAAAGTCATCTTTGATGACAGCTACTCTTAAAATCACCGAGTCCTTAGAGTTCATCGAATCTACCATTTCGTTTTACAAAGAAAAGAAAGCAAAGACCAGAGAAGGTGAAGTTGTGGAAAGTTAAGAGTGAAGCTCAGTCTTGAGACCCACATTTCCTACTTCAGTGTCCATTCTACAGCAGTGAGTTGCCTCTTTCTTATCGGCCCTGAGAGTTAAGGGTAAGCAGGACTGACCATCACTGAGCATCACCCTGGGCATCTTTGGCACGTGTGGCCCACTCCTTTGCCACTCCCATCTTTTAAGAGTCCTCCTGCCTTTTGCCTCCCTCACAGTCAACTGGAGAAGCTACTGATGGAAACTATTAATATATACATAGAGGACAATTGTCTCTCTCATCTTACCTTTGTCAGAAAGGGAAAGACCTTACTCCTCTCAAAGGAATTTCTGAGTTTGTATGAAAAGAAGGAGGGATTCAGAAAAGGTAGGAGGATTTTCTCATGGCCTTTAAACCTTCAGACTCCTCCTCTGGAACATTTAATCCCTTTCAGAGCAGCCACTGTCTGGATTTAGGAACAGTGGGTCAAGGCTCTCTTTCAAGTGAATTCCTCAGCCGTCCTTGGTCCCCTCCCTGAGACTCTGGCTCTCTCCTGCCCAGCACTATGTGCTCTTCTGACTGCCTTTGCATTCCAAACTCTGGCTGGCCATTGCCTTCCAGGCAAATGATTACCGCTACAGGGTCCTAGAGCAGGGAACACAGGATGGCACCCTTGGAGTCAAGGAAGGTTTTACGCACAGGTGATTTTTTTTTCACTTATGCTTTAAGGATAAATAACTTTGCCAAGTGAAGGAAATGTGAGAATGATGGACAGGTCAGGAGAGAGCAAAGGACATCAAGGAGAACCTGTACAAAGGCATAGTTGTCAAAGGATTTGATGCGTCTTGGAATGATATAGTGGGTTGACTGGTGCCATCCCCCTCCCCAGTGATATATCCATGTACCAACACCTGAAATATGTGAATGTGACTTTACGTTGGAAAAGCATCTTTGCTGATGTAATTAAGTTAAGGAACTTGAAATGAGCTCATCCAGGACAATGCCAGTGGCCTTACATCCAATGACAGGTATCCCTACAAGAGAAAGAAAGAGGAAGACATGAGACAAAAGAGAAAGGACTGACACACAAAAGGAAAGGCCCCATGAAGATGGAAGCAGAGATTAGAGCGATGCTGCAATGCTGCCATGCCAAGGAATGCCTGGAGCCGCTGGAAGCTGGAAGAGCCAAGGAAGGACTCTTTCCCAGAGCCTCCATAGAGAACATAGCCCCTTGACCCTGATTTCAAATTCTGGCATCCAAAACTGAAAGGGAACAAACCTCTGTTTAAGCCACTGAAAGTTTGTGGTAATTTGTTACAGCAGCCTCAGGAAACTCATGCACACGGCTAGAGGTACATTGTGGCAGGAGTTCAGGACGCATTGCTGGGTACACCAGCAACCCCTCTATTCCCCTCTTCTATCAGGTGTAGATCAGAGCCATGCTGTCCTTCCTTTACAAGCAAAGCCAGGCTTACCAAAACCCAGGCATAATCATGAGGTTCCTCAAAGGCACATAGTCAAAATATGCTAGTGGGAGGAAAAGCCGTATCCTCAGTAGGACTTGAGATGAGATTGACTCATTTTAAAAACAGACCAGAGCCAGCGCAATGGCTCAGAGCTACAATCCCAGCAACTCACAAGGGTGAGATGGGAGGATTCCTTGAGGCCAAGGGTTCAAGACCAGCTTGGACAACATAGCAAGGCCCCATCTCTTAAAAAAAAATTACCCAGGCATGGTGGCACCTACCTGTAGTCCCAGTTACTCTGGAGGCTCAAATGGGAGGATCACTTGAGCCCAGGAGTTCGAAGCTACAGACAGCTGTGATCACACCATGGCACTCCAGCCTGGGCAACAGAGCCAGATCTCGACTCTTTAAAAAAAAAAAAAAAAAAAGACAAAAAACTCACTGCTTGCCTTAGTGAGGGGTCCTCACCTCTTAGGTAATCATATAAAGAAATCATCCCAGCTCTCTCTGGAGGGAATCTGACTGGTACTGCAGATCCACCCAGAGGACGAGAGCCAACCCTCACCTCCCAGTCTCTGGGCCCTGTGATGCTTGAAGCACTAAAGCTGGTAACTTGAGTTTGCAAGAGCTGAGAGACAGCAAGGGCAGAACTGCCTCTTGGGCAAAGGTGTGAAATGAGGAGCCCACAGTGAAGAGGAAATAGTTTGGGGCAACTGGACTCAGTAAAGAAAAGAACCACCAGCAGAAAGGCAAACACCTTCTTCAGGTGCCTAATACTTTCCTTAGGTCTAAGACTTTTTCTTGTGTGGCATAAAAGAACAATGAGCATGTGCTCCAGGTTTTGGATCTTGGTGCTGTACGACCCTTCCTAGATCTGGAAAAGAACCTCCCAGAACAGCACCATTGTCCACCTGATGAGTCTGGTGACAGCTGATGGGACAACATGGGGGAGGGGAACACCCACAGGGAGAGAACTGGCCTTAGGAGCCTCTGTTCTCTAGGACTGGACAGGTACTGCCTCCTGCGGGTGTTCCTATGCAAGAGAAGTCACCTTGGGCAATGACAGCAAGAAGACCCCACTGGAACCAAGCTAGGAGTAAAATCAAGGCACTGAGTGTTTTCAGCCAGGAAGGGCATGATTAGATTTGCTTTTTATAGAGATCACTCTAAGAGCAGTGTGGAAAATGGAGTGGCTGGGAAGAAACTGGTAACAGAAGGATCACGTTCCAGAATGTTTAAATAACAGTCCAAGAGAAAGATGAAGACCAGACGAAGGCGGAGGCAGTGTGGGCAGAGCACCGACTGGAGAGGGGGTTCTAACTTGGGACACTGAGCAGAGAGCTGTTCTGTTAAACCAAGATCTGGACAGAAGACAAGTGGCAGAATTCTCTGTCCCATCCCTGTTCCCAGCAACCTGGGATGCTGGGGCACCAGGGCTTCTTACAGCTGAAGAAAATCCTGGACATTTCCATGTTTGAGGCTTTTAGAATTTTAAGTAAGAAGAAAAAAAAATCAAAAACAGGGCCAAATAAACAGTGGTATCTCTTAAATATTTGCTTTTTTTAAATTATGGCTTTTAAATCACATGCATAATGCACTGTATGTCTGTTTACTCTTCAAAGACAACCATAGAAGCTCCTCCACCCCCACGTTTTTAAGCATCAATTCATCAATTATACCATCAGGGCTCTAGTCCCATAAAGAGACACAATTTTCAGTCGTGTGATGAGAGTCTTCGCCCAGGCTTGGCAGTGCCTCCCTGAGACAGTGTGCATAACCCCAATTGGAGATGAAGTTAAAAATAGACATTGGAGGCTGGCCGTGAATACGAGGCCTGGGCATGTGGTCCTCTGTGATAGACACTGAGGCTAGCTGTGCATGCTCTGAGAGTCAAACCCTGAAAAAGTGCCCAAAGAAATAGTTACTCTCAAGGGGCTGGCTGGGAAGAGCTAGAAGCCAGAGAGACCGGGCTGAGAGTAAAAGCTGGAGGCAAAGGGGAAGAGCCATGAAGTATTCCCAAGCCCACCAACTGTCAGCCACATGGGTAGGGAGACGCTCTGGGAGTTTAAGAAGATAGCCTGGAACAGACTCACTCCCAAGCCCTTTAGCCAATTGGGCAAGAAGAAAAGCACATTCTATGGGATCCCAGGGCTTCCAATCAGGTGGGAATTTGTCTCCTTCCCACAGCATTAGTTTGAGCCTTGAGTCCGCTATCGTGGCCCTTCCTGATTAGGGTTCTAACCTATATTTTCTTATTCTTTTATTCTTCTGTCTTTAACCCTGGCACATATCCTATGGGCAATATTGAATAGTGAGAAAAGCACTGGCTTTGAGGTCACACAGACCTAGCTTCAAATTTTTTGGCATAGTAGTACACTATTCTGAGCTTCAATTTCTCTACTTGTAAAACAGGGTGATAGTACTAACCTCATAGGATTTATTGTGAAGATTAACAGATAATGGTTGTGAAGGTGCCTTGTGATCTCAAAGCACCACATGCACTGCCCCACAAAGTCAGATCATCCTTATTGCAATTGGTGTGGGGAAAACCTTCTGGCCGAGGCACCAGAACCTAGGGATTGTGACCACAGCATTATGACTTGCAACCTAAGGTTTCACACAGCAACAACAGCCTTGGGACTATCCACTTCTTATGACTCAGTGTTGTGGGACGTCTTTTACCCCAATTTCTCTTTTTCTACTGCCCATAACCACCTGTCTCATTCCAACTGGCTCTTGCATGACCTAATTTGAATCTGTTCTTTACACAGGCCTTGTCCTAAGCTCAGGCCTTCAGTAGCCTTTCACAACCGTACCAGTCCAACGCGGGCTTTTGCTTGGCAAAAGCCCCTGGTCTCTACTGGTTGGTGAAGCAGGGTGAGGAGGAGAAACGTGATTACACTGACCCTCCAATAATATGGCTCCCCCAGCCCCATGTGCAAGGCTTCCTTTTCGTTCCTCATTATTCTTCAAAGCCCACCTAAGACATAACCTGCTCTAGGGAGTCTTCGTGATGACTCAGATG
Source organism: Piliocolobus tephrosceles (assembly GCF_002776525.5). Lineage (NCBI taxonomy): Eukaryota > Metazoa > Chordata > Mammalia > Primates > Cercopithecidae > Piliocolobus > Piliocolobus tephrosceles. The sequence goes on along the minus strand of NC_045447.1, from coordinate 39,534,767 downwards.
CTCTGAATTCTGGGTCTCATCTGCCTCTTCTAATAGCCGTGAGCACTTTGGGCTTTATTTACATTATAGTGATGTGAATTCATATAGATATTTCTACAACTCCCATGAGCACTTTGATTTACCTGTGTATTCTTTACGGTGCCGGACACAGAGTGGATGCTCAAAAATATTTATTGAGTCTATAACAAATCCCTTCATTAAGGCTTTCTATTTACCAAAGGTATGTCACCCCGCCACCTCCAACAATTTCAGTGCTTTACAGTAGAGGTCAGAAAGTTATGGCCCATCACCTCTTTTTGTAAATAAAGCTTGACTTGAACACAGCCATGCATATTCATTTATTCAGCATGCATCTCTGATTTTGTATACTACAACGGCAGAGTTGAACAGTCATGATGGGGATCTTACATTATAGGTTGCAAGGCCAGAAATATTTACTCTCTGGCTCTTTGCAAAAATTTTGGTCAACTCAATGTTACAGCAAGGAAGTATAGGTTTCTTTATCTGCAATGCAGGGATGATAACAAACAGCACAGAGCTGTTGGGAAGATCATAAATGATAACAGATGTAAAGTTTTTCTGTACATGGCATACACTCTTCTTGCCACATGAGGTCAAGTTGAGGCTTGAAATCTCAAGTGATGATGGGGTAAGTGTGAAGGTGGCCTATCTCACCGAAGCTGCTACCTGGTAAGCATACAGTGTTACAAAACACATAACTCAAATATCTGCCAACAATGAACCAAACTCCAGCCTGCCCTCCAGAATAGACTGTCCCCATATGGCATTAATCAGATGGGGCTATGGCTGCTGGAGAGAATAAAATAAGCCCCTGAATGTTTCTGTTCCTTGTTTATGATAAATGCTTTTAAAAGTCACTTAATTAGTGCCATTGGCAGATTTGCATAACTGCTGGTTATGGCAGATAAGAATGATTTTTTTACTTGATTTGACAGAGCTAACATGCAAACCCCAAAATATTTTCAATGAGCCTCCTAGCTAGTTATCAACATTAATCTTATACTTCCTAAGGTGGGCCTCTACTCTCAAGGAAGTGACATGTTTTAAGACTCGGGGGAATTGTGGGTGATGAGATAAGCAGGCTTGGCCACAGCCCTTGGTTTATATGAAAGAAGGAGACATTTCATTGCACTGAGCTGGAAGAGGTATTCATCAAGAGGAGAGAGATGGGCTGGAATTTGAAGGCCGTGCTACTTCTGGCTGTGGCCTGCCCATGGCTGGGATGGTGGGAGATGAGCTGTTCAGGAGCCATCTCACACCAAGTCTCTTCATTGTGAACATAATGTGCAGCTGCCTTTGTCCAGCTGAGAGATTTCATCTTAATGATATATATAGCATCTTAATGATATATAAAGCCTTCCCCCAGAAATGGGGAAGTTGTGCTCCAAGCTCCTGAGCAAGTGGACATGGGCCTGACCCCAGGATCCCATACGTACTCAGATACCCTCTCCACCACCTCTTGCTGCAGGTGCACCTCACGTTACTGAGCATCAGACCCCTTCACGGCCACCATCGAACTGGATCTGGAAAGGAGGCAGAGAGGGTCATTAATACTCTGATTGTGCAGAGTACAAATCTGAGGCCCAGAAAACTGCATATGGCCCCCACCCGTGATATACACAGATGGGAACCCTGATCCCAGCCCTGCAGTCTTCTCCACCATGCTGCCCCTAGCAGAGATGGCCCCCTGGCTCCCTGTTGCTGACTGCAGAACTCTGGGCTGGCCCTTCTGATCCTAATGCCAGCCATGTGACTAGAGCTCTGCTCAGACAAGACTCTCCATCTAAGATTTCCCACCAGCTGCCTGCAAAGCCTAATCCACGTTTCACTGACACCCAAGGCTTTCCAGGGCTGGGACTAGGGTGAAGGGAGTGAGCCATCAGGGTACAAAACTCAAGGAGGTGCTCACACTCAGGGTTGTCCAAATGCCATTGCTTTCTCGTGAAGACTGAATCAAATACTGTATATAAAGTGCTTAGGTGCTATAAAAGTATCTGTTATTGTTTTTAATAATAGTTGCACTAGTAATAGCAGTATTGAGAGGAGCTCTGTTTTTTCTGCTACGTGGAGATTAAATTAACTTTTTCGGCGAATAAACTAAGAGATTTGTAGTTATATGAATGTGAGCTATTGTTCCAGAAGAACTTGCATGCCTTTAGGGGCTCAAATATTCCTAATGAGGACTGTCAGTTTTGTCCCATTTCACGGCCCAAGTGACCCTGTGATCCTGCCCTGCCTTTCTTACATGCTAAGAAGTTTGGATTCCACACTGGCACTAACAGGAGTCACTGACGGATTTTAAGCTGGAAGTGATACAGCAAATCTGTGCTTATGAAGATCCCTCTGGCAATGTGATCTCGAACCAGGCAGGGCCAGAACCAAAAGCAAGGAGGCCAGTTGGAGGCAGGTGAACTGTCCTGGCAGGAAACAATGAGGCCTGAATTAGGGTAGTGGTAGTAGGGACGAGAAAGGGCCAGGCAAGAGAGTATGGATGAGGAAGTAAAATCTGTTCTTCACTCCTGGAAAAACAACTGTGAATCAGTGATACCATCTTTATCCCCAAAGGCAAACAGATCCTTCATTAGTGCTAGCAATTGAGAGCTGTGTGAGGTTTGGTACCCACTAGCTGCTAAACATGCATATAAAAGGAAGCACACCATATGCTATGATGAGTTAATGCCAATTGGCCCCACTCAGATATATACTGCTTTAATTTTAACACTTCATTTGAACAAAAGTCTACTTCTAATGAAGCTAAGGATTCCCGAAGAGTTTCTTCCTGCTGGCCAATTTGACTTGATTTCTTTCCTTGGTGATGAAATGCCTCTTTCGATAGGTATGACCAGGATTCAGATATCAATGAAATAAGACAAGCAACGTCATGGACATATGAAATTAGATGCCTTGGAAGATAGTGAGTTCCTTGTCACTGAAGGCATGCAAGAAAAAGCTAGACAGCCACTTGATGGAGTTGTTGCAGTGAATATTCAAACATCAGAAGGTGAGCGGGATAGGGATGTTGGGCTTGATGACCTTTAAGAGCTTCTAAAACCATGAAATTCTAAGAGGTTGAATCAGAAGGGTAGTTCTCGGTTGATCAGGGGAACCCCATAATTACAGCAGATCAGAATGAGGATCTAAGATTTTTCAAGCAAATCCAGAAGTTATAACCACCTCAGGGAAAAAATCTGGATAACCCATCAGCCAAGATGGCTCAAGGACATGAGAATAGAGATCATCAGAAGAAAAGCTCTGGCTGGGTGCAGTGGCTCAAGCCTGTAATCCCAGCACTTTGGGAGGCCGAAGTGGATGGATCCCGTGAGCACATGAGTTCAAGACCAACCTGGGCAACATGGAAAAACTCTGTCTCTACAAAAAATACAAAAAATTAGCCAGGTGTGGTGGAATGCACCTGTAGTCCCAGTTACTAGGGTGGCTGATGGGGAGGATCACTTGAGCCCAGGAGGCTCAAGTTTGCAGTGAGCTGAGATCATGCCACTGCACTCCAGCCTGGGTGACAGAGCAAAACCTTGTCTCAAAAGAAAAGAAGAGCTTTGCTTTCAACATCATCTTGATGACCCTCGCACAAATGATAAACTTTTTAGGGATAAGAACTAGGAAAACACTTTTATTTTCTCTTCTATACAACTGACATGTGTCTCTTTTCACTCTGGCCATCACAAAGCTCAGAACTTAACTTGCACACAGAAATAACAATCCTGCAGATGCTTGGGTTCTGTTTGTCACCAGTGCCCTCCCCTCTCCCACCTTGCCACCCTTCTGGCCTTTCATTTTAATGTATACATTTTCTAGTCCTAATTTTGTTTTTAATACATTTTCTGGTCCTAATTTTGTTTTTAATCTATAGTTTACCTAATATGTATGTTTCGTATAAGCTACCTGAACTGATCTGGGAAATGAGGAGGAAAGAAACAAGAAAATAAATGATAAACCAACATCAAGGAAATGAAATATTGGCTTTCAGTGGTAAACTGTGAGGAAATTATCAGGGGCACATTAGACTAAGGGCCATAGACTCGAGTAGTCAGCACTCCTCTGCCATGATGGCACTCCTCTCCACCCCTGGACTCAGTCTCCTCTTCCACAAAATAATGTCTGGAGCCCCAGCCTAGATCAAGCTTTGGCCCTCAAGATTTCCTTGCCTTTGGTTGTTCTGCTCAAGTTCCCAAGTACATCTCCAGATACTGCCCCTCTACCAAGTTCAGGCCTCTCCTGGACTTTAAGTTCTCCTACCTATAGATGACATCCTTGATTTTATATAAATATATATTTAAACAACATGCTTCTATATATTTATTGTGTTTATTGTACTGTTCTGAATACTTCCCTGTAGTAATTCATGTAAACCTCATAATAATCTTAAGAGAGAGATACTATTATTATGCCCATTTTACAGATTAGAAAACTGAGGCCTTTAGAGATTAGGTAAATCACTAGTAAGTGACAGAGCCAGATTCAAAATCTAGGCAACCAGGCTCTAGTTCGTGCTCTTAACTACATGTTCCCTCAAATCCAACCATGACTTTGACTCAGCTCCCACACCTTACTTGGATTATTCACTCTCCTGTATTATTGCCTTCCTGCCATCCAATTAAACAAAGACTTTCCTGGGTGCTACTTGGAGTCAAACTCTGTGCTGGGACAGAAACCAGGCATTAATCCACATTATCCCACCCATTATATTAGGAGCTGTCTATTTGGGTACAGGAGTCAAACATGTACCCCATTCGCTAGAATCCAACAAGAAATTAAATACATGCTGTGTGAAAGTTCAAGCAATGGTCTATGCAAATGGGACTTGCCTTGACAGAGATGGAAATGCAAAGGGGTGGGAAGAGCATTGCAGGCAGGTGGAAAGATCTGAGCCAAGCCCAGAGGTATGACAGTGCATGGCATATTCAGGAAGGATATGAGGTTTTGAAAATGGTGACATGGCTACATAGCATCACAGGGTATGACTCCCGGCTTTCTCTTTGAACTGGTCTTATATCAACCTTTCCATTCAACTGTTAATAAATACATAATTGTTGCGTGCCCGTTAGGAGTCAGGCACTGTTTTGAGTGCGAGGGATACAGCAGTCAACAAGCTACCTTCATTCATGACCCTTCCAAGGTAACGGAAGGCTACTTGTAGTGCATTAAATAAAATAAAAATACGTCAGGTGGTGGTAAGTGCAATGAGGGACAACATACAGAGTAATGGGACAGAGACTGGGGGAAGGTTGCTTTTGTAGGTAGAGCTATCAAAGAAGGCTCTTTGATAAGGTAAGCTTTTAGCACGTATCTGAATGGAATGGCGGGTGAGCTATGAAGATATCTGGTATGAAGTTGTCATAGGCAGAGAGAGAAAAGTATAGATGCCTGGAAAATGAACGCTGTTTCTCACTTTTGAGGAATAGCAATTGAGGCTGGCAAAAAGGTGGTGAGGAAATGAGATCCAAGCTGCTGTAGGGCTCTGGGCCATGTGGGGTCCTGTTCACTGGAGTAAGAACTTTGGAGTGTGCTCTCAGTGCAGTAGGAAGCTGCTGGAACACTGTTGGTGATCCAAGCATTACACTCACATGAGCATTTCTAAATCTCCTTGGAAATCTAAGTTCTCTCCTACTACAGGGCTTTTACCCATGCTGTGCCTCTGCCAGGAATATCTTTCCCCCACTCTTTACTGGGCCATTGCCTACTCCCCTTAGGGAAGTGTCTTTACTTCCCTTTTGTAGCACTTACCAAAAGGAACATTACACAATCATATGCATAACTTTCATTTCTCACTGTTTCTTCCACTAGATAGCGAGCTCCATGAGGTGAGACAGTGTGGCTGTCCTCTTTATGCCTCTATCTTCAGTATCCAGTATAGGGTCTGATTTTTAAGAGGTGCTCAAAAAATATGTATTGAATGAACATGAAAATAAATTAAAGATAAAGATGAAAAGTCAAGTTGGAGCCACTAACCCTGGGGTAGAAAAGCAACTCTGGCCTGCAGACCATAGAATGGCCACATGGAAAGCATATTAAGGGTGCAGTTCAGGGTATGATTCTGCCCAGCCCCTAATAACCACGGGCAAGAGAAATGGAAAGGAATTGAGACTGGAGGCAGAAAGAATAGAAAGCAATATTTAAAGCTGTTTGGTAGACTTCCCTTCCTGTGTAAAATTTTCGTATTAGGGAGAAATGCATGTGTTATAGAGGATTTCATGAATTTAGGGATTTACCAAGGTCTGAGTAATGCTGCAAAGTATGGTGATAACAGTCAACGATTGCTAGCAGTATGATCAAACAATAACAACAAGTGCCAAGTAGCAGAGATTATGCCATACAAGAGTCTGGAGATCTGAATTTGTTCATCCATTTATTAATTTGTTGAATCATTATTCATGCAACAAAATTGAATATTGACCGCATGGTGGGGGCCAGGCCCTATGACAGGCACTGGATTTAGGTTCTGTTTGTTACTTACTAAGTATGCAAACTTGGGCAACGCATTTAACATCACTGTATAAGAAGGAAAAGAATCCTCATGTATAAGGGAGAGGTCTTCCCCATTAAAGGAAAAGACAAAGCCCTCCATACTTTGTTCAGATATCTGGGTTTCCAGATGGAGAGGTGTGATAGAGTAAAAGGCCTAAATTCTGTCTCCTTGAGTTTCCTTTTCCTCATAGAGTTCTCACTTGGATTCCTCTGGCACACCCGAAGAGTCTGGAATGGTTTCTATCATCTGCTTCCTGGCCTAGCAAAATGCCTACTTGTCCCCTAGGGCCCACATTAAACGTTAGAGCTCTTGAAACCTCCATTGACTCCCTACTACCTTAGCAAAATAAATCCCTCCCGTCTGCCCCACTTTGAACACTCAGCTCATCAAGTTGTTGTGCAGCTGACTTCTCTGTGTGACTGGAAAGTGGGTTCTTCTGAGAAGTATGTTTTCTTCCCTCTGTCTCCCCAGCCTTTGGCTGAGTGTCCGGCCCAGAATATATTATCTGTAGTTAAATGGATAAAAAGTCACCAGGCCAGCAGAATAGCTGACAAGTGACACCGTGGTGGAAGGAAGTCTGAACAGACTTACTATGACTCAGAAAAAGACACCTCTCAACTAAGATAGCTAAGAATATCAGTAACTACTCACTGAGGGACACTGAGAGACCAGGGGGCCTTGGGGGTGGGAGGTAGGGGTTTGAGTCAATGGAACTTGCTTGTAGAAGACAGAAGGGTGGTCAATTATTTTCTTTAATAAAATTATATTACACCCCATATCTTTGCAAGTTAGAGGTAGATGATGGCTTACTGAACTGTCTATGCAGAGATGTGCCCAGATCTTCAGATGGAAGTTTGAGCCTCAAATGACACACCCTTGAGGACTTTTGTGCCTTGGGCATCTCTAGCTCAGGGATGCTAATACTTTTTCTAATAGAATGTTAATAGTTAAGGAACAAAGACATCCATCCTAAGTAGTGTGGTTGTTCCAGATATATCATATTTATGTATCTTGCTATATTGCTTTTGCTTTTGTTTGTTTGTTTGTTTTTAGATAAGCCTTTGTTTGGTGAGTATGTACTGCGTTGGTGCAGGCATTGTGCTAAACGTTTTGCATGTATTGTATAATTTAAAACAAATGTAGCAGAATGGGGGGAGCTGTTTTTATATTCCCCCTTGGAACACCTCTTGGGAAGAAAACAAATACGATTGCAAGCAATATTTTGATAAAGAACTTGAAGTGAGAGATGAGACTTCAAAAATCATAGTGAAGTAACATCTGATGACTAATAAAAAAAATTTTCTGATAGACAAGTGGATGCCCATTTAATGGCAGGGCTTCTGAACTGCTGAGCAGCAACATGACCATGGGCTGTGCAATGGTGTGAAAGTTTGGAGCAGGACTGAATTGTTCATAAATAATAGAAGAGAGGCTGAGGACAGTGTTCAGAAGGGATATTGGGGATTGTGAAAGTCCCACTGTAGGACATGTGACAAAACCTTCTCCATCTCCCCTAGGAAATCACCAGAAAACTCTTTCTTATTCCTAACGCTCTTGGGAACATGAAGATTTGTTGGCAAGATAGAAAGAAAATCTGAGGTCAGCAAAGTCAGCAGACATAGGAGACAACCATAAATCTGGGTGACATTTAATTCACAACCCAAGGAGGCAAAAGATATTACCTTAATTTTACAGGTAAGGAAATCAAGGCTTGGATAAGTCTGTTGTCCAACACTCACAGCTGGAATGGCTGGGCAGCCATTCAGACAGGTTTGTTTGTTTCCAAAGGCTATAATTTTAACCCTAGAAGGTATTTCCCTCTATGATTCTATGACTGCTTTCTACTTATCAAAAGCTCGGTAAGTTTGATGATGTCTTTGCCTAATTTTATTTTAAGCCACATTAATAACAGAAAACATCATTGTACATAGCGTGGAAAGAGAGGAATACTTCTAGCCATGGAGTATAAATAGCTAACTGATCTCCTGTCTTCAAAACGGGACAGAAGTGAAACTTCAGCAGGCGGAGTGACTGCACGTGAGGGAAGAGAGCAGCCTCTTTGCACACATGGGCACACACTGCCGAAAATGAGATTTGAGTTGTTGCTGCCATAATCTCCACAAACGCCCACCATGGAATGACATCACTGCCAAAGCCCAATTAGTTCAGAGAAGACCCTGGCACTGGATGATATTGCTTCAAGATGGCATGAAATTCCAAATATAAATTGGGTCCGCACTGGGCGATGATTCAAGAAATCGTATTGGCCAGTTCACAGGACTAGAAATCCTTTAGACAGGCTTTGGAAATTGTATCACTCCAGATACAGACAGAGGTAGAGTTACAACCCAGATCTCTCAGTAAACATCTAGAAAAAGAAATGCAGGAGTCCTCTGACAATGATGTGGTTATCATATCACGGATTACACTTACAGAAGATGGAGAAAAAGTTTATCAAGATGCATCATCTTCTTAAGCTGCCTTATCTTTTCAGGAAAACAACTGTCAAACATTTAAAATAGTAAGAACTCCCCACATTTGAATTGCTCTTTACAGTTTGCTTGCATGTACTTAATTGGAGCTTACCTCCACGACAGCCCACTAGGATCAATACAATTGTTGTTGCTATTCTATAGATAAAAGCCTAATGTTTAAGAGAGGTACATTTTGAAGGTTACTTGAGGGCAGAGATTTTGTATCCCTTTCCTTTGTGTCTTCAGCTTGTTTCCTAGGGCCTGACCTGTCACAGGATGCTACAAATGCCAACTGAATTGGATGGAATGGAACTGAGTGACCTGCCCAAACCCAAAAGTCACAGCAACAGAACTCACAGCCCTGTGTTCATTCCTACCTGATGTGCTGTCACATCATTGATCCAATGCTTACCATGTGCCTGTTTTGTGCCTGGGCATGTAAAAAACACTGGAAGTCCAGGTGGGCTCCATGTAATCATGAAGATCCGTGGAAGAGGTAGGTGGAAGAGAGAGCCAGACCACAGTGTGAGGAGGACTTGGCTCATCATCGCTAGTTTTGAAATTGGAGGAAGGAGCCATGAATCAAAGAATGCAGGCAGCCTCCAGAAGGTTAGAAAAGGCAAGGAAATGGATTTGTCCTACTGCCTTCGGAAAGAACACCACCCTGCAGGCAGTTAGACTGTAACCCAGTGGAACCCATTCTGGACTTCTGATCTCCACAACTGTAAGATATTATTGTATTGCTTAAGTCAGTGGTCCCTAACCTTTTCGGCACCAGGAATCGGTTTCATGGAAGATGATTTTTCCACAGACCAGGATGTAGGGGGATGGTTTGGGGATAATTCAAGCACATTACATTTATTGTGCACTCTATTTCTATTATTACATTGTAATATATAATGAAATAATTACACAACTCATTATAATGTAGAATCAGTGGGAACCCTGAGCTTGTTTTCCTGCAACTAGACAGTCCCATCTGAGGGTGATGGGAGACAGCGACATATCATCAGACATTAGATTCTCATAAGGAGGATGCAACCTAGATCCCTCGCATGTGCAGTTCACAATAGGGTTTGCGCTCCCATGAGAATCTAATACCACTGCTGATCTGACAGGAGGTGGAGCTCAGACTGTAATGCTCACCAGCCCACTGCTCACCTCCTGCTGTGGGGCCTGGGGGTTGGGGATTCCTGGTGTAAACCACTCAATTTGTGGTAATCTGTTACAGTAGCAATAGGAGTAGCAAAGTATAAGGTAGCAAAGGACTACCCTGATTCAAGAAGCATGATTCCTGCATGGATCAAAAACTGACGGTTTTCGTATCCTTCATTTTGTGTTTTACTTCCAAACATTTGCACTAAGAAAACAATCAGAATTCTCATGAAGGTTTATATAAGAATTTTCATTTACAACATTAAAAAGTTAAATAACAAGGGATTAATACCCAGCCACAAAACCCAGTACTATGTAGCCATTAAAAAATACTTTCTTTGAAAAATATTTAATAGCATGGGAAAAGCTGATGATCAAGTTTAAAAAACAGGTTACAAAATAATACATAATTCCAGTTTTATAAATGTTGAAATAAATATATCAGAATGTTAATGATGAAATAAAAATTTAAGGTAATTTCTTAAAAAGGTAATGATGGTTACCTTTGTAGGGAAAGATTATGGGAGTTTCTTTGTTTCCTTACACATTTCTGTATCTTTCAGAAATGAGCATGAATTACTTTTATAATCAGAAAAAGAAACAATTATGTTAAAAATAAAGCAAGCCCCTCAGGTAACAAGAGCCACAAAATTCAACAAGCCTTTGACTGAATAATCTCATTCATGAAAATATATCCTAAGGAAATAAAAGGCAAAAAAATCTTATAAGTGAAAAGGTTTTTGCAGCAATGTTACTTACAATCATTTAAAATGGGAAGCAGCTGACTATCCAGCAGTTTAATTATGATCAAACAAATTATAATATATTTGCTTGATAGAATACTGTGCAGTCATAAAAATAATTAATACAAAGACTATCTAGAAATACAAAAACTACAGAACAGTACAAAGTGAAAAACTGAAGCACAAAACATACAAACATACAAAAACATACAAAAAACAAAAATATCTACAACTGTGATTATCCCACTTACGTATGGATAAAGATAGAAAGAAGAGATAAAAATTATAAATAGGTGCTATGTCAAAGAATAGGGATTCTGAGAGTAATTTGTATAAAGTTACTTCAACAGTAGATAGAACAATTTCATACAAATATACACCAGCATATAAGTCAAGAAAACTGAGGATGGAAGACTGGTTGAGAGCACTGGAATTATAATGACGACAGAAGTAGAAGCAATATCTGTGAGAAAGGGCACTGGGGACCACCCACACGGGGGCATATATTTTTATTTTTATTTATCAGTTGAGCAAATATTTCTTAGGCTCCTTTCCTCACATATGAGTAAAACTGAAATGAAAAACAAGAAAATGACAAACACAAAACTTAGCGTTTGGGTTACTTTTGGGGAGCAAGGAGAAGGATTTCATTGACAAGGGAAACACAGAGACTTACATAAGGATTGAAAATTTCCTAGTTTTTACATTGGGTGGTGGGTACATGAATATTCTTTTTTATTATTATTCTGATGCATTATGGGTACTTACAACCATGCTTGGCACACACTGGTTCACCAAAAAAGTTATCTGTAGAATGAATGAAGCTTTTCAGTGGCTCCTTAAATAAAGCTCAATCCTTTAATATGGCATACAAAACCCTTCAAGAATTGGCTTCTACTGAACCTATCAATTAACACCAATGACTCATCATCTAATCTATGGCAATTTCTGTTCATTATTCACTAAATACACAGGACTCTTTGGTGCCTCTGAGTCTTTGTGTATGCTATTTCTTCTGCCTAGAATGTTTTTCTTCACCAGGAAAACCCTACTCTTAAGGCCAAGTTCACCATAGCTGCTTTGTGAAACCTTGTTGATCTCCCTAATTGCTTTATCTTCTGCATTCCCATGGTACTTGTCTCATGTGCTGCATCAGAACCAGTAGTGTGTTAATCTATGATAACTCTTACATTGGTGCTATTGCTCACACAGTCCTCTCAGTTCTATTATCCTTGCAGTAACTCTGTGAATTAGACTTCTTTAGTCCTCTCAACAGATGCAGAGGCTGTGTCCATAGGTCAGGTCAGATGACTCGCTGCATCCAAGTTGACAAGTAACAGCATAGGACTTCAATATTGGCCTTCAGATTAATATGGCCTTTGAAGGGATGGGGCTGCCAGAGCAAGAAAGGACAGAAAGCTGAGAGGCTAAAACTGAGGTCTCCAGTGATACAGTGAGCATATGTAAGATGAGAAAGGGCATTTTCATGAGAATTAGGATAGGCCATGAAGGTAAAAATCAGTATGGTTAAGGCATTTAAGTTATACTTGTAAAGTAGAAAGTAGAATGGGATAAAAGAATGAGCACCAAAAAAAGTAAATGAATTCAAGAGAACAAATCCTACCTCTTACCAAGAAGGTTCAATATAGGAGAATAGTTTCTATGGTCTCTAAAGTAAGAAACATATCCCATTTTTCTTTCATTTTGAGTACCTAGAATACAGCCTGGCAACAGAAAGAGACTCAACATGTTGAATTAATTAATGAATGAAAGGATGTGTTATTAAGAAACACAATTAGTTTTTAGCTTTCTTGCAACTGTATCACTTAAGCCACTTAGCCCTATTAGTCCAGGGGGACTGAACATTCATTTCTTTTGTATTTAATAATTTAGATCCTAAAATACTTTTGGGTTTGCTCAAAGCGAAAACAAAATATTAATTTGTTTGAACCAGTTAACTTGTATTTAGGCAGTAAACTAGATTTAGAATGTGTTAGACAAGAGAAACCTGCTCTATCTTTTATAATATTCTCAACATTTAAGACATACACAATACCTGATTTGAAATAAAAAAAAAAAAAAGAAAAACCTTCATGTCAAAAAGTCGCAGATCCAAAAACCTATAAAACATGAAGCTTTGACTTGCCATGAAGAGGTGGTTCTAATGAAGCTAAGACTAATGGAGCAAAAAAGACACTACTGGAAAACTCAAAGGCCCTTGAAACCATCCCATAGAACCCCAATGGCTGCCCACTTTTTAAGTCTATGCTATTACAGAAAGCATGTTTTTGGAAAATTGGTCATTAGGCAAATAGGCATTCAGTGAATTTGTTTCTTCAAATTAATTCTAAGAGAATTGACCTTGGGCCATGGCTCTATATTGAGACTAGGCACTGTGTGTGGTTTCACAGCCTGGCTTGTTGAGGCCATCAGTAGTTCTTGACTGACTGTGGTCCTGGGATATACATCAGGCAAAGTACAGGTCTACGTTCAGATACACTGATAAAAAGGCAGTGTTTGCAATAAGAATTGACTTAAAGGATGTGCCAAGAGGTGCCTATCATGGAAAGGACTAAGGGTCTTGCCCCAATTACTTCTCTCTGTGCCTCCTCGTATGTTTTCTCTTAGCCAGGGAAGGGTGTGGACAGCAATTCCCATTAAAGAACCAGGGCTGGATCTCCCATATGACTGTTCATATATGCATTCACTCTGATGGACTTTGCCATCCCCTGACCCAAATCTCATTCATTCATTCAAAAAATATGTATCACCTGTCTATACTCTGTTATAGGAGCTTGGAGATACATTGGTGAACAAGACAGGCAGATCTGAGTTCTTATTAAGCTTACATTCTAGAAGGAGAAAACAATAAGAAGGAAATATCAGTGCCTGGAGAGGATGAAGCCCATGAAAGTCTTTGCTTCTGTAGTCCACAAGGTGTTTAGTCTTTATTCCATCATCTGGTGACATTAAACAAACACCTGCCACTAAACTAGACCAAACAGCAGACCTATTCAAACTCTCAGCAGTCCCCAGAAGAATTTGATTACCAGAGGTGGACCAGGGAGAATATCTCTATTTGGTCCAATTTCCAAATAGAAATTCTCAGTGTTTGATGAATAATGAATGTGAATAATTAATGCATCTGAGAAAGAAAAATTTCTTACCTGTCAGTTACTTATCTTGGAGATTACACATCCATCACTACTCCCCCGAGGGGCTAGACTCATCTCCATAGAAACTGGGGGCAACCTGAATGTTAATTATGCCTCAATGCCAGATTTCCTGCTCAGAATGTGACTCACCAGAAGACCTTCTAGGACTTTGTTCTGAAAAGTAGAGAATTTAATTTATCTGACATATTTTTTAAAGCTCCAAATAATGAAGTATCTTAATAAGCATAAGAAACTATCAAAAGTCTGGCTCTGCGTGTGCGCACATGTAGGAAAGTTACTGTGGTCTGAATGTTTGTGTTTCCCTCCAAATTCATATGTTGAAACCTAATTCACAACGCAATAGTATTAAAAGCTGGGGCTTTTGGGAAGTCATTAGGCCATGAGGATGGAGTCCTCATGAATGGGATAGGTGCTTTTAGAAAAGACGCTGTGGGAGATTGTTCATGCCTTCCACCATGTGAGGATGCAACCAGAAGGCACTATCTGTGAGCCCTCGCCACTACCAAATCTGCTGACACCTTGATTTTGGACTTCCTAACCTCTAGAATTGTGAGCGATAAATTTCTGTTATTTACAAATTACTCAGTCTAAAGTATTTTGTTATAGTGCTCAAGCAGACTAAGACAAAAGGATTACACAGAAGCACATGCATCTTCTGGGAAAGAGATTGATGAGAAGAAATACAGCCTTGATTTATTGGTAATGTAAGTGCTAGCACCTAGAGAAATGACTAACATGTTGTAGATGCTGACTGCATATTATTGTTATTTTTGAATGTTATGTGGAACGTTATTGAATGAACTACTAATTCTGTGCTGTGAGAATATAACAATTCTCATTTTTATGGTGACATTGTTCAAATGTCCCTTTTATATACATTCTACACAATATCCTTTTTATATACAAGATTTTATTTTTATGTACATTATTTTATTTCATTTTATATACATCAAAAATGAGATAATACCATATTATTTGAAATAATAACATAATAATGAAATAGTAACAACCTAAAATACAGCTACAGGCCCGCAATACCTTGTTCATAATCTTTTTCTAAAACTCTGAAAACCAAAAGTTCTGGGAAAACTCATGTAATGACAAAGCCTCTTCATAGTCTTTATCCCATTTACTTGAATATGATACATTTTGCTGCAGAAATAGGAATGTGTCTCCTTTTGGAGGGCTTTCCAGGTCTTGCTTGCTTTGTTTCAATTTATGCATCATATGCAACATATTACCTTTCTAAAATCTAAAAAAATTCTGAATTCCAAAACCCATCTATCTGCAAGGGTTTTTGTTAGACTGACATTGTCATCCCAATTTTATAATTGGGGTCCTTTGGTTCAGAAAAACTAAACAATTTACTCAAGATCATGGAGGTTTTTGGTTCATGGATTGAACCAAAGTTCTCTGATGCAAAATCTTTTATTTTTTTCCTACTACACCAACACTTCAATTAATCTGAAATTGAGCACTGAGATAATTATCTGTCTTATGAACATAAAAGAGCTAAAGTTGGTCAGAGACTGTGCAGATTTAGTCATTGCAGCGGAGGCTGAGGAAGAACGAATAGCACAGGGCCTGGGGATGGGGGTGGGGTAGGGAGGTCTCATGTGGAGAAACCTCTGCTACCTTAAGGAAATGATTTCCAAAACTTCATCTCATTCTCCAGCGCTAAAGTGTGGTACATGAAGTAGGAACTGACCACTGATCATTCCATAGATGTCTTGTGAATAAATTAGATGTAGATGTGACCTAAGATAGTGCTATAATGCCACATCTATTTTTTTCTAATCATAGGTTTTTTATTTGAGGTTGAGTGTTACCAGATCTCTTTGGTGGACGGAGAGTAAGAAGACTAAATTATAAGGTTGGCACTTGTATCAGTCAGGAAAATCTAGGTTATGCTGCAGTAACAAATAACCCACAAGGCTCTGTGGCTTAAAACAGTAAAGATTTATTTCTTTTTTATGTAACATGCCCATCACGAGAAATTAGGGGAGGCTCCACTCATTGTAGTCACTCTGGGACTTGGGATGACAGTGCAGCCACAATCTCACACATGGTTTGCTACACAACAGAAGGAAAGAGAAGCAATAGCTCGCCCTGGCTCATTAAGGATCTGCCTAAGAGTGATACATTGTCACTTCCACTCAATACAGCTCATTGGTCAAAATAAGTAATTGAGCCACACCTAACAGCAAGTGGGCAGGAAGTCCAAAATTCATGAATACTGAGATTTTCAATAAATTGACCTGTCCAGTAAATATTTCCTTGAGTGTCTGCTAGTGCCCAGCCCTGTTCTATGCACTAGAGATTAAAAATTATGTTAAATGCTATGAAGAGAAAGAAAGCAGGATAAGGGGAATTGAGTGACAGGGCTGAGGAGGGAGAGGAAAAAACAAGGCCAGGGAAGGACTCTCCAAAGCAGAGACCCAAAAGAAAACAGAAGGAAGAGGCTGGGTAAGGGAGATTCTGCCTTTAAGGCAGAAACACGACATCACGAATCCAAATCTCAGGAAAATCCAGAATGATTCTCAAAATAGGGACAGAGAGAAGAAACATCAACCACTATGTATTGGTGGGGCTGAAACAGCCCAGCTCCTTCTCTTCCAGCCTTGTAAGACATGTCCCACTTCCTTCTTTTTCTGACTAAAACAACACATGTGACAGAACACTTCCTTTTTCCCCATGGTTAAGCAGCATGCAAAAGAGCTTTACTTCAGGACAGAATGGCAATCGGCAATTGTTTGGTAAACAAATGATCCCCCATTTATGCAAAATCTGTATTTCAGGTGTCTTAGGTGTTTTACATACTTTAATTCATTGAGTAGAGTTGTTGTAAGAAGTATAAATTATATAGGATTATTATTACCATTTTACAGGTGACAATCTATATAGAGGGGTAATTAACTTTCTGGGGTGGGGGTGAAACAGATATTTCATAGAAAAGTTAGACTCTGGCTCCCAAGCTTGTGCTCTTGATTACTATGAAACACAGCAAACTGTAGACTTTCTGAAAGAAAAATTTGAGAAAATCCACATGTTCACCTGAATTGTTTCATGATTTAAAGATAGAATTGCCCCTATCACAGGAAGAAGGAACATTATCTAGACCTCTTTGCTAGATTATTCCTCTTCTGGAATAATAATAATTATTACTGTAATTAATAACTATTATTTAGTGTTATTCCTCTTCTGGAATAATAATCACGATTGAATTTATTTGCTTCCTGTCTCTCACCACTAGAAAGTATGCTCCATGAGTGTCCACTTTTTTCTCACTTTTATTCTCATGCCTTCCACCATAGAAAAGCACTTTACATACAATTAGTAATTATAAATGAATAGTTAGAATGAATGAATGAATGAGTGAGTGAATGAATGAATAGGAGAATTCAGGAAAAGCTCTCTTACTTGAGCAGGAGATCTTAATCTGGGGTACATTAATGGACTTGGGGGTATCTTTTAATGCCTTGAAATTACATGCAGTTTTGTGGAGAGAAGAATGTATTTGTGTGGGTCATCAGATTTTCAAACAAGACAATAATCCACAAAAGTTAAAACCACTCTGTGTGGCATATTCATACAATGGAATATTATTCAGCTCTAAAAAGAAATAAAGTTCTATACATGTTACAACATGGATGAAGGTTGGAAACATTATGCTAAGGGAAAGAAGCCAAACACAAAAGGCCTACATTCTGTATGATTCCATTTATATGAAATGCTCAGAAAAGGAAAATCCATAGACACACAAAGTTGATTGGTGGTTTGCCAGAGCCTGGAGGGGGAGGAGAGGGTAGAATGAGGAGCAATTGCTTAATAGGTATGGGATTTTGTTTGGGGTGATGAAAATATTCTGGAACTAGATAGTGGTAATGGTTGCATAACACTGTGACTATACTAATGGCCCTGCATTTTACATCTTCAAATGGTAAGTTTAACGTGAATTTTACCACAATGGTAATAATAATAAGAAAAAAATTACTTTATGAATAAAGGAAAGAAGCAGAGTCAAATTATTTCATACATCTAACAGGATGGATGGTGGAATGAGTCTGAGGAGTTGTCAGTTACAATCTAATATTCTAATAATATTTGGAATGAGAATATTTACAACACTAGAGGTAACAACTTTCATTTGTTTCAGGTTTTGCAGTTTTGAACAACTTTCCAAATGCATTATTTAATTTAGCTGTTAGAAAAAAACTTGTGAGATAGCCAGGGTAGATACAATTTCATGATTATCTCTACTTTAAAAATTAGAATGATGAGGTTCAGAGAAGTTAAGTCATTTTCCTAAAGTCACATGGCTATCAAATGGTAAAATGAGACTGTAAACCCAGGTCTGCCTGTGCTTTTGACAATTTGGTTCTTCCAGCTCTTCTCAACCTTTCACGTCTTTCCAGAAATCACAAGTGTTCCTGTGGTCAGCCTCCCAACCCAGGTGAGAAAAAATGTTACTTGTCTTCTCTTATGTCTAGAATGACATCATCTCAATGTGGTCATACTGGGTACCTCACTATGATCAGAACTTCTGACTAGAAATTATAGACATCTATGGTCAATGAAAATACTAGGAAAAGCCACATTTTTCTAATGTCAATTATTACTTCAGCAGTGTTTTTCCTAGTATTAATTATTACTTAATAAATGTAAATTTTTGAGAATGAGCATGTTTCCAAATGTGGGATCAATGTTAAAAAAAAAAAAAAAGTCTTTAAAGCTAGTGAAAGAAACTACAGATCTTGTCCAAGTTCCTCATCTTACCAGTGAGAAAAATTGGCACAAAGAGGTTAGTGGCTTATCTGAGATGACACAGAGAGTTAGTTTCAGTAGTAAGAATGAAACTCAAGGCTTTTAAATGCTCAATAAAAGCCCAAGGTAGCCAGCCTTCCAACAGAGTACCTCAGAAGAGATCATTTAGGTTGCGTATTTAGCCATCCAAGAATAAGCCCATGTTTATTGTGAACACAGAAAGAATTAGGGATTCAGTGGTAATAAGTGACCTAAATGTTTAAAATTGGCCTCAAATGAATCCATTTTCTACCTTTTGTTGTTTCCACTGTGCTGAAGCACAATGACATAGTGACTTTATAATTTTAGCCAGGAGTGGCCAATTATCCAGAACTTGCCAGTCCTATTTTGTAAACACAGTTGGTAGCCGAGTGAATAATGCAGGGCTGTAGTGTTATTTTCATGCACGGAGACACAGCCTTAGAGATCTTCCAGGCTGGGTTTCCCCAACCACAGTCAACTGACAGCCAGGGAGGAATGTTTACTGCCCTGGGCAGGTGGGCAACTCCACCTTCCTCCTCAGAGAGACCCTTTTGCTTGGCTCCCCTCCCCTCTGAAGTAGGGTGGAGGTGTGCAATCAATGTTTAAACAGCCTTAGCCATCTTGGGGAGAAATGTGGGAGAATACTCCAAAGAAGACCTGTTAGAACAAAATTAATTTAACAAAGCTCCTCGGTGTCTGCTTTGAGCTGGAAGGAAGAGGTTCAAAATCATGTAAATTAAACCTTCACTCCCCCGATGAAGAAACTCAGAACAGAGAATAGATGTGACTTGCCCAGAGTCACAAAGTCAGGATATAGTAGTCAAGGCTAGCCTGAGATCCTCCAAATTCCAGGCCAGTGCCTTCTCATACCTCTTCACATTCTCAGTCATTCTCTTTTAGATAAAATAACCATGATTCATAACACATCAATGCCACATTAGGCATTGAATATACTACATATTCTGCATGATTCCTTGGTTATAGTTTGATTCATATGTGCAAGGTTATGGGTTTTTGTCCTATGCACTCATATCTCTTAAGGACAAGTACAGGGCCTGTCTTGTAGAAAGAGTGTGTGATCTGTTTAATGGTAACATGGATGATATGGATGAGACCATGTTGGGTTATCCTGTGACACACCATCTTTTCCTTGGAGTGTCAAGCCTTCTCTGCATGTCTGCTTTACAGTCCTTTTTTCCACCTGTTGAAGTTTTTCAAGCCCCAATCAAAAGCTGCCTTCTATTATCTCTAGTGGAGAGGAAACTGCCAAGACTCTGACATCAGACAGCCTTGGAGCTGGGTGCTACCTTGACTACTGGTAATGCATGACGCAGGCAAGTTACTTAAACTCTTTGAGGTTCCAAATAACCCATTGTAAAAGAGTTAATAATACTGACCTCATTCAATTTTTCTGTTGAAAAAAAAAATGGGTAAAATTCCCAGCATAGCATGTGCCACATAGTAGCTTCTGTTTTTAAAGAAGTTTTTAATTAACAAGTAAAAAATACATATATTTATGGTGTGCAACATGTTTTGATATATGTATACACTGTGGAATGGCTAAATTAAACTAATCAATGTACATATTGCCTCATCTACTTTTGTGGTGAGAATACTCAAAATCTACTCTGTTAGCAATGTTCCAGTATACAATATAGTCACCATGATGCCCAACAGATCTCTTACACTTATTCCTCCTGTCTAACTGAAATTCTGTGCCCTTTGACCAACATCTCCTCAATCTCTCTAACCCCAGTCTCTGGTAACCACCATTTTACTCTTGGTTTCTATTGAGTTTAACGTTCGTAGATTCCACATATAAGTGAGATCATACTGTATTTGTCTTTCTGTGCCTGGCTTATTTCACTCATCATAATGTCCTCCAGGTTCATTTCATTTTGTTACAAATGACAGCATTTCCTTCTTTTTTAAGGCTGAATAGTATTCTACTGTGCATATACAGCGCATTTTCTTTATCCATTCATCTATTGATGGACACTTAGGTTGACTCCATGGCTTGGCTATTGTAAAGAGTGCTGCAGTGAACACGGAAGTGCAGATATCTCTTCAACATACTGATTTCATAGACTTTGTGTATAAATTAACAAAGGTAATTCCCTTCACCCGGGAGACGTCTTTCTCCTCAGGGTCCTACGGCTCTTTGCTTACTCTTCATGTGTTTGTTATGCATCATTTCATAGATTATCAATGACCTTAGTACAATTCTATCTTCCCACTAGAATATAAACTTTCTTGAGGGCATTACTAGGTCAGACAAATCTTTGCCTTTGCCCCACCATGATTTCCTACAGCATCTAAAACAATGCCTAGCACAAATCTGACACACAAAATTTATTTTTGTAAAATTGGATTGTAGTGTCTGTGTGTGGTGGTGATGGGGCTGAGGGCATACTATTAAATACCTTTTAGAGTATTTGTCTGCAAATAACAGCCCTCTTCTGTTGTCTTATGTATTTCTGTATGTTATGTCTTCTATTTTTCCTCTAGGATTAGGTAGCTAGGTTCGTCAGTGACACCCTTTCATTGCCTGTGAGCATCTGAAGAGCTGACAGTCCCTCCGAGAGGGACCAAACTGTGTTTCTGTGCTGTCTCGTCATGCTCTCACCAAGAGGAAGTGGTATTTCAGGGACAGCAGATGACAGGGTGACATCACCCTTCTCCGTCAGTGCTCATTTCGTTTCTTCAATTTCAACGAAGACATGATAGAAAAGGTTGTTCCCTTATCACAGGGTGGCCTCTCTGTCTTATTTATTAGTGAAAATAAGGAAGGTTCCCCTTCACCCTGCCCTTCATTATAGAGCTTCCCATTTCAGTCCTTACCTTTTGGCCTGACTTTCTGGAAGAAGTAAAGTCCAGTAACTGAAACTCAAATATTAAATTCATAGATCTTTCCTTCCATCATCCATCCATATCATAATCTAAAGGAATAAAAGAAATGTAAAATATTTTTTAACAGAGTCAGAGTATCGAAGCTTACGCATTCTCAAGAAAACAATTAAGGTTAACAAATATCTGTAAAGTATTATTACCGGCAACATTTATGGAGATTTTATTATGATCAAGACACTTTGCTTTACGTTTTGAGTATCTTGTTCACTCCTCATCAAGCCCTATGCGGAGGGTAGTATCACAAGAAAGGGTAAGTAATCTGCCCAAGATCCTGTGACTAGTAAGGGACAGGGCTGAGGTTTAGACCTGTGTTTGTCTGTCTCAAGAGGCTGCATTCATAATAATTACCTACTGCCTCACCCATCTGCACCTGTTGCAGTAACAGAATGCTCTCAAACATTATGTTACTGCTACTGGGGCAGAGTAACACACTCAAAGTCACTGAGTCATGAGTTAGTGATCTGGAAGTAAATAATTCATATCCCCCTCCCTCAAGAAGAAGCTCACAATTTTTTTAAAGTACACGTATATACAAATATATATATATATATGTACACACATGTGTACATATGCATTCTATATATAGAGAATGTGTGTGTATATATAATTATAATATAGAGTGACTTGATGCTGTATTTATGCTACAAACAAATGGCTATAGAAGCTCCCAAGAGGCAGAAATAAGTTTTAAGTTGAAATCTGGGTAATGGAAAGAACTGAATATCTAATCTGCACCAGAAGTTATTCTAGGTGCTTTCACGTGGATGATCTTATGTCATTTTACTTAACTACAAAATACCTCTGTGTGATAAGTGGGTAATATTACCCCCATTTTACAGATGTGGAAAGCAGGTCTCGTAAGCAGTTCTCATATAATAAGAGCAAACACCTATTTAGCATGTACTATATATTAGGCACTGTTGTAAACATTCTACATGAATTGATTCATTTAATCTGCATAACAGTTCAACTATACAGATGCAAAGACCATTTTTAAGATGAGGAACCTGAGGCCCAGAGTGCTTAAGTCATTTACGCAGGGTTTTATCACCAATCAGAGGTGACATCAGGTGGAGGGACTCTTGGGTCCTTGCTCTCAACCATGATGTTATTGCTGCTGAGGCAGAGTAACATGCTCGAAGTTACCAGCTGAAAGGCGCAGAGCCAGGGTTTGGTCCCTGTCTGTCTGTCTGTCTGTAATAAAGACAATACTCTTTCTAAAAATTTATTATAAAATATTTTATACCACAAAAAGAGACTGGAAATGTACGTTGGAGTAAAGTGCTCTAAATGCCATAGTAATGAGTGAGAACTCAGTCTGTGTCAAGGGACGCCCTCAAAAGCATTTTGAGCAGGAAATCAAAATGCAATATGTTTAAGTATGCACTGAGGAGAAAAATACTAACTAGAATGTACAGAACAAATCAGATGGAGCGAGGCAGAAAATAATGAAACCTATTAGGAGGATGCTGCAATAGTCCCAGGAGGCATGAGGAAGGTCTGAGTAAGAAAAGGGTCACAGTAAACTGATAATGGAGGGTGAGGGGTATTCAAGACAATATTTAGAGATGGCGTTGGCAGGACTTATCCAACGTGCAGGAGAGGGACAAGCTCAAGAAAACCCCAAAGTTTCTAACTTGAGTGATTAAGGCAAAGACGATGCTCTTAAATGATTTGGGTAACACTACAGGAGAAGTAATTTTAGTCATGTTGAGTTTCTGGTGCGTGTAAACCACTTAGTGAAGAAAACCAGAAGACAGACATTACAAGAATTAAGAATTATTTAATATCCTAGTAAGAATCTAGTAAGAATTTAGTAGGAATTTTTTAGTGTTCCAGTTTCTGGCTTCCTAAGAAACCTTTGGGGTTGAAGAAATGAATCTGATCTTTGGAAGCTGTTTTAGCTCATGAAGCAGCAGTTACAACCTGTGTTCTGCAACAGCACATACAAAGGATGTCATTAACAGGCACAGCATCTCCTTAGCCACACCAAGATGTCTTAGAATCTTCAAGTTAAAGGAAACAGGTGGTAAATTGTGCACACTTCCCCGAGTACCGGCTATAATTCCAAAATAATATCTTTTCTTAAGAGTTTCTGGCCGGGTGCAGTGGCTCATGCCTGTAATCCCAGCACTTTGTGAGGCTGAGGCAGGTGGATCACCTGAGGTCAAGAGTTCACGACCGGCCTGACCAACATGGTGAAACCTCATCTCTACTAAAAATACAAAAAAATTTAGCCAGTCATGGTGGCGCATGCCTGTAATCTCAGCTACTCGGGAGGCTGAGGCAGGAGAATCGCTTGAACCTGGGAGGTGGAGGTTGCAGTGAGTAGAGATCGCGCCATTGCACTCCAGGCTGGGCAAGAGTGAAACTCCATCTCAAAAAATAAAAAAATAAAAAGAGTTTCTACTGATGGGGAAATGTTTGGGATGTAGTCAGGTTAAGTGAAAAAAGCAGAGGAGAAAAAATTAATGTTTTCTAAAAAAGTTAACATATACGTACATGAATACACAGTCATGCATTGAGTAAAAATGTTTTGGTCAACAATGGATCACATATACGACAGTAGTCCCACAGGATTATAATGGAGTTTAAAAATTCCTATCGCCCAGTCATGTCTCAATTATCCTGACCCTGGGTAGATCTAAGCTAATGTGAGTACTTGTATTTTAGTTTTTAACAAAAGAGTATAAAAAGTAAAAACCAAAAAATATTTTAAATAAAAAAGCTTATAGAATAAGGATATAAAGAAAGGAAATTTTTGTACAACTGTACATGTGTTTGTGTTTTAAGCTGTTATTTCAAAAGAGTCACAAGCTTAAGCAAATTACAAAGTTTATAAAGTAAAAAATTACACTAAGCTAAGGTTAATTTATTATTGAAGAAAGACCATATAAAAAAATGAATTTAGTGTAAGCGTACTTAGCCTAAGTGTACAGTGTTTATAAAGTCTACACTAGTGTATGGTGATGTCCTAGGACTTCACATTCACTCACCACTCATGCAAGCTCCATTCATGGTGAGTGCCCTGTAGAAGTGTACCATTTTTTATCTTTTATACAGTATTTTTACCATACCTTTTCTATGTTTAGAATACAAATACTTACTATGGCGCTGCAGTTGCCTACAGTATTCCATTCAGTAACATGTTATCCAGGTTTGTAGCCTAGGAGCAATGGTAGGTGTGTAATAGGCTATACCATCTAGTGTAAGTATACTCTATGATGGTCACACAATGACAGAATTGCCCAGGGACACATTTCTCAGAACATGTCCCTACTGTTAAGCCATGCATGACTGTATATACATAAATATATGATATATATTATGTGTATACATATATTCATGTATACATATATATTGCACATAGAATAAACACTAGAGGAAATGTACCACAATATTAACATAGGTCTTTTACTAATTGATTACTTATTGAGCACCTACAATATACCAGGCATTGTGTAATTCATTAGATATGGTGAGAAAAAATGGACCTAGTTGCTGCCCTCATAGAGTTTATGGTTTAGGGACTAAGCCTAAGATAAGGATTTAAAGACATTATACTTGAGAAACAGCCTAAGTCCAGAATCCTTTTAGTCTTTTATAGTTGGCTGAGTCCTTGCTTTCAGTCATTATGTTACTGTTCTGTAGGAATAAAGTAATGTGCCCAAAATTACCACCTAGAAAGGAGCAGAGCCAGGATTTGGATCATGTCTGTTCCATACCCAATTGACACCAATTCTTTTAGTGACTAACCATTATCAAGTGTTTCTAAGACATTCAACTTAGTTTTCACAGAAATGATTCTCTTTTGCACTCGTATTTCATTTATTTAGATAGTATATAGTTAAATTCTACAGTTACGATAACAAGTATAATTGGCATTTCCATATTTGTGAATGAACACAAGTGATTCTTGGTGAGCAGGGACTCACCCAGGGTGGGCACAGATGCCCAAACCCACTGGTTGCCAGCATTCAGCGTGCCATGGGCATTGGTTGGCATAACTTAAGTAAGAGTATATGTCAATCTAATAAGTCAAGTAAATGGAAACTGATTAAAGGAACATATACTGTGCCATATTTCTGGTCACACAACTTGAGATTGCCATAACATTAGGCAGTGAAATCATACTGAGTTCCTTGTCAGCTGAAACATTATTTCATCATTATTATATCTACCTCTAAGTCACAATTTAGTACTTGTTTTGGGCTGAACTATCTGCCTGCCTCCCAAAATGTATATGTTGAAGTGCTTACCCCCTAGCACCTCAGAATATGACTGTATTTGGAGATAAGGCCTTTAAAGAGGTAATTAAGATAAAATAGGGTCACAAGAGTTGGCCCTGATCCAATATGACTGGTGTTTTTGTAAGAAGAAGAGATTACAGCACACACACATGCAGACTGAGGGGTGACCTTGTGAGGACAGCGAGAAGTTATTATCTGCAAAGCCAAGTGAAGAGGCTTAGAAGAAACCAAACCTACTGACACCTGGATCTTAGACTTCTAGCCTCTAAAACTGTGAGAAAATACACTTCTATTGTTTAAGCTATCTGATCTTTGTTATTTTCTATGGCAGCCCTAGCAAACCAATACATTATCTCAATGACTGCCCCATGTTCAGCACTCAAATATTGATCAGATGAATGAATGATTAAGAAACGTATCTTTCCCTCATCTTCGATTTTTGTAGTTGACATTTTGGGATCCCTACTACAGAAACTAAAATAATAATAATAATAGCAATAATATTAATAAGAAGAAGTATATGTGTGCTCTAGTTATCCACCAGTTCTGAAATTTGAAGATAAGAGAGTATATCTTCTTTTTCATCCATTCCTAACTCTTGATTCTAGGACTAGGTAAGGGAGTTCTTGTAAGTTCCAATTTAGGAACATGGTCACATGATCAGAGCTAAAATCCCAGTGCTATTAGAACATCAACTGCTTCTTGAAAGCCTTAAATTTCCTTGTGCTGGGCAACCGAGTCTCTTGGGGCTTTGCTGAGGCCCCTCGTGCAAACAGACAAGGCTGGGACGTGAAACGGCCAAGAAAATTGTCAGGCAGCCAAGAAAACCTCCAAAGCCTTTGATATATGGCATATGAGGTCATGGGAACCAAGGCTGAACTTTCTCCCTCCCTTCTCCCTAAGGACACGAATTAAGGTACCCAAAGAACCTGACACAGCACCTGGATATGCTCTTAGCAACATGAGCACAAAACTAGGAATGGTAAATTACCTGGATTGCTAGTGATTGCACAGAGTGGCAGAGCCCACCCGACCTTCCAGAGTCCCTGGCCCAGCCTTCTTGTTTTGAAAGGAAGGAAATTGAGGCCCAGAAAGGGGAAAGGTCTATCCCTGCTCTTGTCATCATCATTCATTAAGCCTTTGCAGTACAAACCAAAGACAAAGTTAAACGATTCAATCTTCTATATTGTTACTTTTTAAAGAGAATTTCCTCCCGAGCGTCCCTAATGAGCAGCCACTAGTCTTTGTCCAAACACTTCTAGGAAAAAGGAACTCTCTGTTTCTTGGGGCAGCTAAGTCATCTTTGAACAAATTTAATTGCAGGGTTTTTTTTTGTTTTTGTTTTTGTTTTTAATTGAGTCCAAATCTGCCTCTTTGCATCTTCCACCACTCAGTTCTTAACTATTATGGAATAAATCCAACTCCTCTTCTCCATAATGGCCTTCATATATTTTAAGATGAAGAGGACTTTTAACAGTATCTCACAGGTCATGGTTTCAGCTCTGTATTCATCCTTGTCATTAACGTCAACTGGTTTTAAACCTCAGAGAGTGGGTCAATGACACGTCAACAAACAGAAATATAACATTCTAACAAATTAACTTTGGTCCTTTGATTTGGAATGAAATCATCTGTGAATCACCCCTAAATGGTGGGAAAGGTGGAATAGGGTTGCTTACTGATAAAGAGAATCCTTCATTCCTTCGCTGAATAACTCCTAGGCCTATTGCAGAAAGCCCTGACTAAGTCTTCCTTGGCTTCCTACCTGCACACTGGCCATTGCTCTGCCTGCCTCTTGCCATCTCAGCTCTGCCACTTTTGCCCTCAATTCTCCAGTAGGTCTTGGACTGAATGGTTGTAATGACAATCCATGAGGCCTTAAGCATCTGCCAAACTCCTTCCAAGGGAAACAACCCCAACCTTTCTCTTGCTATTCTCCTCCCAATACACTTGAAGTGAAACCAATACTTCTACCCTATTCCTGCTTTCTCTTGCTATTCCCCTCCCAATACACTTGAAGTGAAACCAATACTTCTACCCTCACACAGTTGATTGGAATGAAAATGAGTTATTGCTAAGGATCTTCCATGAGCTGGACTCATAAAGACCAACTACCCAACAGACAGCTCTTTACTGAGGAAAACTTGGCAAGCTGACCCAACCAAATCTTTGTTGGAAAACAAAATAAGCCAAATAAACAGATAAGCGAGGTCTTCAGACTTTAGCAGTTCTCTTGAACTGCTTCTTATGACTGGACAGGAAATGTGTATTGAAGAAATGGAAGCTGGGTGACTGAGTGCTTGATGAAGGGACATTCCAATATTTCTTATAATAAACCTACATGTCTAATATGGAAACTCAAGAGTGGAAGGTTTTTAAGTTTTTGTCCCTACTCCCCTTCTCCCACCAAAAGTCAAAGGGCAAGATGTTTACATAATTCTTCCTCCATATTTAGGATATTCATAACAGGGATTTGATTTTACCTTCTCTGGTAAATGAAATCTATGTAGGTTGGAATGTTTCATGTGGGCTCTAGATATAGGGAGGACATAAAAGGATTTAAAATTATTTGAGGTTCAGGCAAGTCTGAATGATTGCAGATATCTTAAAAATCAAATAACTTGTTGAGAACTTCTTCAAGAAAGAAGATACTGCCCCCAGAAAAGTACAGAAGCAGAGCTTCCCCTTTGGACTCTTTTGTTGTGTTCATTTTGAGATGTGACAGGGAGGAGGGATGGGCTTAAGAGTGGAAAGAATAAGCCCTAACTCCAGAATCTTTTCCTTTTCCAGAAATAAATACCTTGCTTTCCATCTCTACAGATATGATTTATGTGACATGTGTTCCAATAAGATTGGGTTTAGGTAAAAGAAGTTATGCAGCAAGTTAATTCGACAACTGTTCAAGGCACTGGAGATGTAGTGATAACTAGGACAAGTTCTTGTCTTCATAGAGTTTACAATCAAATGATCTTTGCAGCTCCTTAAATTGATTTTGCAAAGAGATGTCTCTATAAAATGTAGTGAGGGAGTAAAATAATCAGTCATACACTGAACATCTACATGCACCAAGCCCTGGGTACCCACTATCAGGAGGGAGTAGTGTAAACAAGACACATAAAATGTGGACTCTGAGCTGCAAATCTCACTGGAAAAATAAGACACATATGGGAATTTTAGCTACAAATCTCATTGGAAAATAAGATACACATGGGAAACTGCTGGCCAACAGAACAGTTTAAAATAAAGAGTTAGATTGAATGGTACAGATGTTAATAACTAGAAAATCCACAGTAAAATGTTAAGTATAAGGTCCTGGCAACAAATTTTGAAGTCGTTTAAGGAAAGATGGATATGGAGTAGAGCTATCAGCAAAGGTTTTATCAAGAAAGTGGTACCAGAGTTAGGTCTCTAAAGACAAGTGAGGGATGGGGGATGTTCTGGGCAGGAGTAAAGTCATGGAGGCAAAAAAAGAACCTGACAGTCACTTGTAGGGATAACGGAGGAGAACCAATTAAATAACCACAAATTGTGAATGTTATAAAACAAAGCCAAACAATTCAGATCACACCTAACAAACAAAATTATAATAGAAATACCATGTCTGCTCCCCAAACACATGCACATTCTAACACATTCTTGGAAAGAGTGCTGTAACGTTGATTTATATCTGACAGTCCAAGTAAAAAATGAAAGAGCTGCCAAATCTGCCTATATAAATCCTAGTGATTTCACATGTTTTCATCCTATGAACTGAAGGCAGAAAAAGAGATTTAAGCCTTTGAGACAGCAGACAATAAAATGGTACCCTAGTGAAGCTTCTCAGAGGAGCCACTAGAATCATATTTATCATGTCTAAGACTGACATTAATTCTAATGTGCAGACACTCTTCAGCATTCAGATGCACAATATTAAATAACTCTTAACGAGTGAATTTATTGAGTTATGTGGAGGTACATTGAGCTGTACGGAGGGACCTTATAAGTGCAGTATTACACAGAATCAGACACTGCACTGAAGCCATGTTCAGCTTTTTTGGTCATCAGTCAGATGATTGACAAGACTCTCCTTCAAAATCTTCCTGGACAAAAGTGTTTCTTTTTGCCTTGTGCTGTCAACCCCTTGGGCTGCAAATGCCTTGAGCAACTGATCAGAATCAAAACTATTACCTAAATAAGAGATGTTTGGGCCATGCCTATTGGTAACCCTGGCTGGCCCATGTAAAGGAGGAGTGATCCTCTGTCCTGGTGAGATTACAAATCCACATCTCTAAATGTCAGATGAAAACATCGTTACTGCTCCTTGCCTTTATGAAGAACATCTACTGCCTCCTAGCCCTTACCTGAGAGCTCCAATTACTAGCTAACAAGCCACTGCTCTGATCAAACTCCCAGCCAGGCTAAGAATCCCAGGCACGTGGACCTCTGGGGCAGAGCCAGAAATCTGCATTTTTAACAAGCGTCCCTAGGTGTTGTTCTAATACAGTAGTTCCCTAATCTGGTTGATCACTAAAAGCATCCAGGGAGCAGTTTCAAAGTGCAGGTTCTCAGAACAGAGTCCAGACCTTCTGAATGAAATCTACAACAGTTTGGAAAATGTGATGGAAGTCATGGATCGTTATGCTGTTCAGAATTGTTTATATAATCATGAAAGTGAAAAATAAAATAATCATGAAAGTGATAGATTCCAGTTGGTGTTGGTGTCACTTCTCACTAATTGTTTGCTTCCTTTTATAAGAAAAGGAGAGATAGGTAACCTATTATGTTTCCATTCTTGCCTTGAACACCAG
Organism: Piliocolobus tephrosceles; assembly: GCF_002776525.5. Classification (NCBI taxonomy): domain Eukaryota; kingdom Metazoa; phylum Chordata; class Mammalia; order Primates; family Cercopithecidae; genus Piliocolobus; species Piliocolobus tephrosceles. Next base: position 39,503,982 of record NC_045447.1, on the reverse strand, counting down.
GAAACCAAAAGCTAATAGTAACTCTTCCTGGCTTAGATTTCTAAGTATACTTGTTTCTCTTTCTATTATTGCGTCCTTTCATTAAGCATTTTTTAAAAATGTAACCCCTGATTAAGTCACTAGAAGTAGCCAGAGCACAAATTCCAAATTAGTGCAATGTGAATAATTCAAATTCAAGCTCTACCTTAAACCTCAGAAGATCACCTTCTCTGTTAAACTTATAAATGTGGGTGAATCTTGCATTTCACAGTTCCACACCAATGATGGGGCTCCCATCAACCTCCCTCATTGGACAAATGACATAGGATGAAGAACCTGGAAGGGATGCTAAACTTGACAGAGTGGAGGAATTGGGGCCTTGTTCAGCTAACCCAGAAATGAAGTATTTCCTTCTCAATTCAATTATCTGTTAAGGAGAGACATAGTGGTATATCTCTCTGGTATAGTGAAAACAGGCCTGGACCTTCAGCCAGAGAACTAGGGTTTGAACCCTAACTCTCTATGGCATTAGATAAGTCATTACCTCCTGAGGTCTAGTTTCCTCATTTGTGAAATGAGGTTGACAACCTTAACCTTGTCTTTCTTTTGCAGTTACTGTGAAAGTGCTTTGTAGAATGAAACATTTTCTAAAATGCAAATCATTTAACAACTAATGGAAATAGCTCAGAAAAACTAAATAAAATATATTCAAATGTGATAACCAATCCATCATCTAAGTTGGCTTTCCTGTTCCTAGGGAAAAGAGGTAGATTTTTTTTACTGAGTCTAGAGTATTATATTTTGTTCCCTAAATAGGGGAAATCTTACAGGAAAATAGTGGGCAGGGTGGGGTCCCCAGCTGGGAAGAAGATAGTGTTCAGGTTTACCTTGATTTTGTACTGATCAGACAGTACTTGAAGCATTGTATTTGATTCTTGACAGCTCACTGCAGGAGGGCTTTCAGACCTGTAGTGTGTCCAAAAGAAGCCAAGTAGAGTCATAGGGGCCTGGAAACCATGTCACATTAAAAGTAGTTAAAGGAACTTTGCACACATAAGACTAGAGCAGACTCAAGGGACATAGCCCTGTCTTCCGATGCAGATAATGACATGGGATTGTCATGTAAAAGGGGGAAAGGTTTCCTTCAATGTGGATCTCCCAGTATGTGAACCAACATTGCTGGAGACAAGATGTCAATTCAGGGGTACAGGAATTTCAGAAAGGAGGACAGTAACAAGCGAAACGGTGAGCTGCTAGAATATCAGTTGTCAGATTTTTCGAAATGAATCCTTGCCCTTGGTGAGAAGTTGCAATAGATAATCTTAGAAATGTTCTGACCAAAAGATGCTCCAAGCCAGTCCCTTCATCACTGACAGGCAAAACTTAGAAATGTTCTGACCAAAAGATGCTCCAAGCCAGTCCCTTCATCACTGACAGGCAAAAAGTTTCTCATCCTTGGAGACAAACTAAAATCTTTCTGCTAAAGAACCTAAACTTCACTACAGGTAGAAGTTGGTAGTTATCACTGAGAAAGCTTTGATTTGGAGACTCTAAGCTCATCATATGCCAACATTGTTGCTCTTCAACATCTTCTAAGTTTAATACTTCACCTTGATTACTAGGCTTCTCAGATCCATGCTTGATCCAGCACCATCCCCCAACACTGCTTCCCTTGGCACCAAGCCAGAAATCCACTGCTGCCATTTGTATTTTCATTTAGTAAATAAAGATCAGAAATGACTGCTGCTTTAATAGATTGAAAACTCGGGTCTGCAAATAAATATCTTGGGAGAATTAGAGAAGATTTGGAGAACAACAGTCAATCTCAATATAATTAAAAATAAGCTCTCACCTGCTACTAATTTCCTTCTTGTTTCTTTGCTAACAGAAATCTTTGTTTGAACAAAGAGGTAAAAGGCACAGTTAGAAGCTGTTTACATAGTGCAAATGAGAGTGCTAATTGTAGGAAGCCTGCATGTTAATGAGAAAGAGGTTATTTATCAGTGTGAAATTCTGAGTGCAATAAATTGCAGGTGATATTTCAGGAAACATTCATTTTCTAATGATTTCTTTTCACCTCCAACAGTGGCCCTAAATCAAAGTGCAGCGTGTTGTAATGAAATGAGAATTGGTCTGGAAGCCGGGAGATCTGGTTGTGGTTCACAGCTAGCTGTGTACCCTTGGATGAACTGCTTTGCCTCTCTGAATTTTGGGCTCAACATCTGTGGAAATTAGACATGTCTAAGTTTTCTTGTAGCCCTGGCCATCACAGTATAACAAGTACCAGCAGGGTACCTAGTTCTACTGAGAAGTAAATTTCTCTTTCTTGGGATAGACTTTTGCTGTTCTGAAACCTTCTTATAAAAATACATTCTTGGAAGGGGGCTGGCTTCCTAGCTCCCAGGTTTTCCCCTGCCCCCACTGTTATGCTTCTGTGTAGTTCTTTTTGAGGAAATTATTGAAGATCCCTGGAAGCAAGCCTCCACAGCAGCATCAGAACATCACATGCCTCCAGCTGCCCTCTCAGTCCCTTTCACCAAGCTCTGAAGAACCTCCAGGCCCCCTGACCTCCTGGTGACTCATACATTCCACAGATATTCTCTGAGCACCCATGCTGTGCACAGCACCAAGCTAAGCACTGGAAATACAGAATTCTGCAAGGCAGAGGTAGGTCATGCCCTCATAGAACTGACTATCTAATGGGGGAAGTCAGATGTCAAACAAATAATTACCCGCATAACAGTGTGCTAAGTTCTGCGTAGCAAAAGTGTGGGATGCTGTGACAGGGGGACCACCCTGTCCTGGAGGGTTAGGAGACACTGTCCTGAGTGATGTTTGCACCAAGACCTCGAGGGTTAGGGTTAGCTGGTACACAAAGACCCTGCGGTAAGAAGGAGCCCAGCACATCCCAGGACTAGAAAGAAGGTGAGTGTGACCAGAGGAACTTGAATAAGCAGAGAATGAACAAATGGAAGCTGAAGAAGTAGGTACAGCCAATTTATGTAGAACTCTAGAGGTCTCCTTAAGACTTTTGGACTCTACGCCAATGCAATCAGAAACGTTTAATAGACTTTAAATGGGGCAGAGATATAATCAGACAGAGGACTTTCATCAATCATTCTCAGTTGTGTCTAAATTCAGGTTTCCAAGGGATTTGGCAGCACTCTGAAACCCTCTTTCATTCCCTACCTGGGTTGTATATGTATATAAGCCAAGCCCCAAGAGCAAAGGGTATCCTAGTGTATCCCAGGAAAATAAATCCACAACTAACACTTTGGTCACAATCCTGCAAGAGTCGCTCTCAGAAGAAAGTCCAGCTTCTTCCATCAAGAAGCAGTTCTCTGGGATGGAGAGACTTTAGGGGGCCCTCCACCCTCCCTCCTGACTTCTCGCTCAGGTGTACAAGGTAGGATCCTTCCACAGGTAAACAGAAAGGATTTCACTCCAAAGGGGAATACCAGGATGGAAGTGATCAGCTAGAAACCCCAAAGACTACACCACAAAATGGGGCAGAAGCACAGGAAAGGGTGTAGGAAGAAAAGATGTCTGCAAGCTCCAGGCAAGGCCAAATGGAGCTCTCAACTTCCACTCCAGAAGCCTCTGCGTTAACTGTTGCCAGGCACTTGTGGGGACAAATGCAGACCCCTCAGGCCCAGATCACTGGGCCCTCATAAGCAGTGCAGTGCGGAGGCTCAGCACATAGGCCCTGGAGTCAGACCAACTGACTTCAAATTCTGATACCACCTCTTTCTAGCTGTGTGGACTCAGACAAATTGCCTCATCTAGTTGAGCCTCTATTTTCTGGCATGTAAAATGAGTCTCATTATCCTACCTACCTTGTAGGGTTGTTGGGAAGAGTGACTGAGTTAAATTGTGAAAACTACTTAGAAACAATGCCCTCCTGGGACACAGTAAGACCCAGGTAATTATTAACTATTATAACTTAGAGTCCTTAAGAGTGGGCCTGGAAACTTGCATATTTAACAGGTTCCTTAAGTGATTCTCAGGACCTCTCATTAATGCTTTATCTTCTTTCTGGGGATAGCTATATGCTAGCCCCTGGGCTATGCCTTTTATGTGTTTTCGTGCATTTAGGCACATGAGATGCTGGTAATATTTCCTTATAGAGAGGACACAGGAGCGTAGAGTGGTTGAGTACCTTGCCCAGGGTCAGATTCTGAAATTTTGGATACTCTTTAGACAGTGTTTTTCACCAGAATAGAGACTCAAGGGGCAGCCTCAGAGGACCTGGGCGGAGAGTGGCTGTGAGCAGCATGGCCACCTACTGCCCAGTGGGAATAGGATGGGTTTGAGGAAGGACTGAAGCTGAGGGGAGATCTGATACCCAGAAGATACTGTGCTTCTGCCCAGTGATTCATGGAGCCCAGGGGAAGAGCTCAGCCCCACCATCATGCAGCTGGCAGCTGCCCCCTTTGCTCCTTGCCTGCTGCAGTCCTCCAGCAGCCTGCATACCCTCCTCACAGCATGGAGCCCTCTGTATGGGGTGGTTGTTGATGAGTGTGCCAACCCCTTGAGGCCCCAACCACATGAGTGAAGTCTAACTGTGTCTGCAGAGCCAAGCACAGTGCCTGGATTGCAGAAGGCAGGGATAAATGAAAGAACCATCACGGGCAGAGCAAGCCCCCAAATCAAAAGCACTTCATCCTTCAAGTGGTCAAAAAGATAAGGCTGGCAGTCAGAAGCCTTGCACTTCAGTCCCATCTCTGCTGTGTTCTGGCTGTGCAGATCTCAGCACATTACCTGACATCTCAGTGTCTGCTTCACCATCTGTAAAATGCCTACTGTAATCATTCAAATGAGAAAAATGGATCCGAAAGGTGCCTGTATGTGATAAACTAATGTACAAAGTTACGATCTCCGCTCTACGTGAATAGAGACATGATAGTGACATGACATTAGATTGGGGTAAAGTTTAAGTGTCTAAAAGGTGCTACCTTCCTGGTCATTCCAGACAGACCTGCCCTCCTCTCTTTGTGCCTCACTCACTCTCCGCAGCCTTCATTGTAGCACCTGCGACCCTTTAGTGCATTTGTTAGTTGTCACCTGTTCCCCGTGCCGCCTTAGAGTACAGCCTCTGAAGAAACAGCCCTTTGGGTTCACTCTTCTCCAGGGGCAGCAATAGAATCTACCCAACCAGGCCAAGGCATGACCCCGCTGGGCAGCCTACTCCTTCGGGACTGCCCCAGTGATTGTTTCAACCACAAGGTCTTTGGTAAAAGGAATTGAAGATTCTTGCTTCTGATCAACAAGCCTCCCCTGCCATGTAGGCAAGGCTGTCAGTATATGAGGAGCAAATTGCTACACAGTGGAGTCTCAGCCCTAGACGACAAAAGCCAGGCCTCCTGTCATAGCCAAGCCTGACTCTGGAGGGTCTGTGACAGACATCTGATGAAGGTTTGTTAAACAAGTGAATGGACGATTCCTCCGAAAAGAGAGTCTTTCATTTCAGAAATTCTAGGAGTAAAATTTCACACAAATTACAATTATCCTGTGGACACAAAGATGCCAGGCACAGGGGTACTTGTTGCATAGATAAATGTTCCCTATTCCTCACGAGTCCCAGCAACAACCCTGTGGGGGCAAAAACAGCCTTGGTCTGACATACACTCCATTGCTCCCTGCCTGCCGCCCTGTGCTGCTCACCCAACTCCCTAGCCCTTTTGTCTTCACAATTCACCCTTCAACTCTGATCTGAACTCAAAGGTCAATTATCCTAGAAAGACTTTTTGAACAAGGGCCCGGGGAAGTAGGATACTCATATTCTTCCTAAGACACTACCGCTGCCTATCAACTCATGGCAAAGGTACCAGTCTATAGTGGAGGGAGAGAGACACAGGGAGAGAGAGAGGTGCAATGTTTATCCCCAGGGTAATGTTTACCAAAGGAGGGAAGGTGAAATCCCTGTTGGACTCATTATAATTACTAGTAAGCCATCAGGTTAGGTTAACAGAAATAATAGCAAAGAAAGAGTAGTATCCGGCCAGGCGAGGTGGCTCACACTTGTAATCCCAGCACTTTGGGAGGCTGAGGCGGATGGATCAGGAGGTCAGGAGATGGGGACCATCCTGGTTAACACGGTGAAATCCCGTCTCCACTTAAAAAAAAAAAAAAATTAGATGGGCGTGGTGGCGGGCGCCTGTAGTCCCAGCTATTCTGGAGGCTAAGGCAGGAGAATGGCGTGAACCCAGGAGGCGGAGCTTGCAGTGAGCCGAGATCGTGCCACTGCACTCCAGCCTGGGCGACAGAGCGAGACTCCGTCTCCAAAAGGAAAAAAAAAGAAAGAAAAAGAAAGAGTAGTATCCAGGCAGGGTTAAAAACCAGCTTTTCTGAAGACAAAGAAATGAACGAACAGGAAATTTTCTGTGGCAACACAAAGGAAAATTTCTGGTGGGGTGGTGGGGACCGAGGAGGGGAGCAGGTGTACAAAAGTCAGCCAGGCCATTGTGCAACCAGAAGGGAAGATTTCTGTTGTGGTCCTGTTTTCCTTCCTATTGGAGGTGGGGAGCAATAGTACATGATGTAAAGGGTCTCCCCCAACCCAACCGGAAGTCACAGTGAAGAGTCTCAAGGAAATACTTTTTCCATGCATAGTCAAAAATGCATCTGAGAATGAAACAAATAAGAAAATTATTCCAAAGAGGAATGACTTCAAACCAATGTCAGTAGTCTGAAAAGTGGGGAAGAAAGGAAAGAAACTCTCCCACCAATTCTCAGAATAATGGGAAATTCAGTTTTTAAAAAAGGCAACAATCTGTTTTTCTTGTAATGAATTCAGTGAGACCCAGGCAATAGAAAATAGGAAGAATTGGCCGAATGCGGTGGTTCACACCTATAATCCCAGCACTTTGGGAGGCTGAGGGGGGCGGATCATTTGAGGTCAGGAGTTCAAGACCAGCCTGGCCAAGATGATGAAACACCATCTCTACTAAAAATACAAAAATTAGCTGGGCATGGTGGTGCATGCCTGTAGTCCCAGCTACTTGGGAGGCTGACGCAGCAGAATGGCTTGAACCCGGGAGGCAGAGGTTGTAGTGAGCCAAGATTGCGCCACCACACTCCACTCTAGCCTGGGTGACAGAGTGAGACTCCATCAAAAAAGAAAGAAAGAAAGGAAAGAAAGAAAGAAAGAAAGAAAGAAAGAAAGAAAGAAAGAAAGAAAGAAAAAGAAAGAAAATAAAAGAATACAGGAAGAATCTTGTTACCATCCCCCTTCACATGCATACACCTCACAGGAAGACAAACGACCTTCTATACCATAATCGATGCAGCCAAGTAGGGGGTGCTCTCTTCCAAAAATGGGAACCCCCCAAGACTCAAACTCTCAGTCTGAGCATTTTAGGATGGAAAGATCAAGGGCACTCAGGCTTGCCAGGCTTGGATGGGAATCATTGTCAAGTCATGCAACCGGAGGCAAATTACCTAGCCTTTCTGAATCTCCATTTTTTCATCTGTGAAATGGGCAGATAGGGTTGTTAGGGGATTTGAAAGATAATGACTAACGTAAAACACTTGGCACAATGGCTATAAAATAGTAGGGCCTCATAAAAATGTTCCAAACTTTCCACCGTTTCTATAGATTTACTCGTGAACAAAGAATTCAGAAGAAATCTGGAGGATTTCTTAGTTTCTAAGTAAAGGAAACTAAAAAACATGTGAAGTCATCTTATCTTCTAATTAAAAGTTATGAGTATTAAAAATGTCTTTTTTGACTCACCAAAGCAAGGTAGAATCCCTCCTAAGTCCCCCCTACAGCACCTTCATAACATCCCTCAATCACGGCACTCAGGATACTGGCTGAAATACTATCATTGTCTGCTTACTTGTCTCTATCACCTACTGAATTATCAAGTTCAGAATATGATCAGGGACAGTGTATATCTACTTCACAGATACTTGCTCAGTCCTTTATACAGTGTCTGAGCAGTTGTTTAATTAATTAATCAACAGTAATTTGATTAATTATTATTCATCATTATTTAGGAGACTCATGTAGCATAAAAATATCTTACAATAAAAATCTGGATTAAAACCAAAAGTGACATCCATAATAAGATTGAAGAATAGAACCCAGAAATAAAAGATGGGTTTGGGGGTATGAAATTCCTTGACTTCAGGAAGGGAAGGAAAGATAATGTTTTACTGTCTTCTATTTGGTTTGTTTTTTTTGTTTTATTTTGTTTTGCTTTGTTTACCAAATACATACACCTTAAAACAAATCAACACAAAAATATACATAAGTGATGGAATATAGAATAAATGTATATAAACATAAAGCAAAATATCAATATTATTTCCAGATAATACTGATTACCAGGTAAATGCACAAGTTCATCGTTTATATTGGCAAAAGGTGTAATTTACAATGAAAATATCATTTTAATGAACATTTATATGTCAATATTGCATTAACACATGTAAAGCAAAAATTGTCAGAAATACAAAGAGAAAAATAACAGAAATGTGATCATATTCAGAAATGCTAACAAATCTGTCTTTGACAGATAAAAAAGTAAGCAAAGATGTAAAGATGCTGATTAATAATTGATTTAATGAACAAATTTATAAAATGCATTTGATATGAACAAACAGAAAATATAATTTCTTTCTCCATGTTTATTGTAGGATTATTCACAGTAGCCAAGATATAGAAACAACCTAAGTGTCCAACAATTAACAAATTAAAGAAACTGTAGTATATGGTTAAGCATCCCTAATTCAAAATCTGAAATAAAAAATGCTCCAAAATTCAAAACTTTTTGAGCACTGACCTGACACCGTAAGTGGAAAATTCCACACCTGACCTCATGTGATGGATCACATATATTAGTTTAAATATTGTATAAAATTACTTTTAGTCTAATGATATAGTTTGCATATTTGTCCCTGCCCAAATCTCATGCTGAATTGTAATCCCCAGTGCTGGAGGTGGGGCCTAGCGGGAGGTGTTTGGATCATGGGAGCAGATTCCTCACAGCCTGGTGCTGTCTTCATGATAGTGAGTTCTCGCAAGATTTAGTCATTTCAAAGTGTGTGGCACGTTCTCTCTCTCTCTCTCTCTCTCTCTCTCATTCTCTCTCTCACTCTCTCTCTGTCATTCCTGCTTTTGCCATGTGAAGTCCCTGCTCCTGCTTCACCTTTCACTGTAATTGGAAGCTTCCCGAGGCCTCCCCAGAAGCAGATGTCATTACACAGCTTGCAGAACCATGAGCCAATTAAACCTCCTTTCTTATACTTTACTCAGTCTCAGTTATTTCTTTCTAGCAACGCAAGAATGGACTAATACACCTAGGTATATACAGTGTATATGAAACATAAATGAATGTGTATTTAGACTTGAGTCCCATACTCAAGATATCTTATTCATGTATAGGCAAATGTTCCAAAATCTGAAAAAAATCTGAAATCCAAAACACTTCTTGTCCCAAGCATTTCAGATGAGGGATATTCAACCTGTATATATACAATTGAATATTATTCAGGCATAAAAAAATAATGAGATCTTGCCATTTGCCATAAGATGGATGAGTCTGGAAGATACTATGCTAAGTGAAATAAGCCAGACACAGAAAGAAAAATAATTTGCAAGATCTCAGTTATATGTGGAATCTAAAAAAAAAAAAAATCAAATATACAGAGATAGAAGGCAAAACAGTGGTTAGGAGGGGTGGGGTGGTAGGAGGAAATGGAAAGATGTAGGTCAGAGGATACAAAGTAGCAGATACATAGGATGAACAAGTCTAGAGATCTAACATGCAACATGAAGACTATAGGTAACAAAATTGTACTGTATTTCAGATTCATGCCAAAAGAGTATATTTTAGCTGCTCTTGCCACAAAAATGTATAACAATGAGTAGTTATGTGAGATGATTGATAAACATGTTCATTTGCTTCACTGTACTAACCTTTTTACTATCTATACGTATTCCATAACATCTTGTTGTATACATTAAATATATAAAATTTATTTAAAAAAATTTTTTAAAGAAGCTGGATACAGTGGCATGCACCTGTAGTCCCAGCTACTCAGGAAGCTGAGGCAGGAGGTTTGCTTGAGGCCAGGAGTTGGAGATCACAGTAAGCTAGGATCACACCTGTGAGTAGCCACTGCATTCCAGCCTGGGAAACATAGTGAGGCCCCATCAAAAAAGGAAGGAAGGAAGGAAGGAAGGAAGGAAGGAAGGAAGGAAGGAAGGAAGGAAGGAAGGAAGGAAGGAAG